>NW_026871489.1:0-127845 GCF_028564815.1 Eubalaena glacialis
ATTTCATTGTAAGCGAGTTCCATCAGCCTTGCCACCTTTTCTCAGCTGGCTATACTGGAGGGCAGTCTGTTGGCAGACTCCCCGGAGGCCCTGCTTCCCAGGCTGTGATACACACACGCCGCCTGCTTCAGCCCAAAGGGACAGCTTATGGTAAGGTAAAAACCCTGTGCTGGCAAGTTCCTGCGTAACCCTCGCACAAGCACAAGCATATTGGCCATTGGTCAAGGCTTTCCCCACAAGCTTAACACGTTTGGTCCCATCTAGCCTCCGAAGGCCGAGTTGACCTAGCTAGGAATCAAAGTTCAGGAAAGGTACTCAGGGTGCTGGTGACTGCAGGTTGTTTCACCAGGCAGCCCAAATCGAGTCCACCTCCTTACATTTTCCATGGGCAGAGCAAATGGTGTCAACTTACACGCCTCCGGCCAGGGAGGGGCGACGTACACTTTCTTCAGGGGAAACAAGCCATGCCTTCCGTGTGAAAGGCCTCTAGGCCTCTTTGCTTCGGCAGCCCCGGGATAGCTTCAGCTCTGAAATGCTTCCGAAGGAGCAGAGTCAGAGAACCTTCGAACCACAGAGCAGGTGAAGCCCAGAACAAGGACTGCTCTTGGCCTGAGAACACCCACTGCCCAGCGCTTCTTTGGGGTACGCACGTGTCGAGGATGGGGGTTGAATTCTGCTGCGTGATAACTTCTCCGGGCCACGTAGTGTGAGCGCAAGTAGAGTGGCCCTACATCTCCTCCCAGTTTCCTGTGTAAGTTGTAGAAGGCGAACTCCCTGCTTGAATCCCTGGGTGGGGTACGTACCGTCCAGAGAAAGATGGAAGCTTGGGACCCTGGGCTGGGAGCTAGGTTAATGTTCTGTGCATCCACTTCGCAGCTCTTCTCTCTAAGCGGGTCCCAAAGGCTTTTTGGAGGCGTTTCCTGAGAGGGTCGGAAACAGGAAAGTAGCCAACAGGCCACGGGGATGCCAGTTTTCTCTAGCAACAAGGCTACCAGCCTCAGACACTAGCGTTCTCTTTGGGACATGAAAGAACACTGTGCTTGGAAGCTCTTCCATCCAGTTTGCGAGTCGCGCTTCCACTGGGTCCTAGGATTCCAAGTGTTGCCATGCCGTTACAATGTCCAATTCTGAGGCCTAGGACGGCAGAGTGTCTGGCAGCTCTCAGAGAGACCTTAGCAGTGCAGGCTTTTTGGCTCCTTCCACCGAGAAACCAGCTCCTCCAGATCCTCTGTCGTTAGGTATTTCATGTCAGAATATCTCAGCGGGCCCTCAACCTCCTCCACGAAGTAAGGCACAAACGGCCTTGCCCTAAAGGGAAGAAGCCTTCTGAGTCCGGCAGAGAGGCAGTCTCTGCCACTCTGCATTCCCACACGGCTGAGCCCTGGGTATGGGACCGAGAGAGGGAGAAAGAGAGCCGTAACCCCGAGCTTTTCCACAATGCGGTACAGGCCTCACCCTTCAAGCCCAAGTCGATTTCATAGAGAAAACACCAGGCACCAGAACTCGGTGTGCTTTCCTGTGGCAAGGAAACTTAGCTTTCATTCCTTAGGTGGCACATTGGCTCAGGACTGCCCTACCCCAAGGACTCAGGCTGTGCAGCCCGACTGGTTGAGATCAGCCCTTCTGGCTCTCTCACGGATGAAACCAACTAGGAAAAGAGCCTCTCCGAAGCTGGGGAACGTGGTGGCTTTTCCTAGTCTACACAGGAACAGCACTCTGAGGGAGAGGAGCTGCTGACGTGTGGTAGCAAAATCTCCTCTGCTGAAGAGAAACATTTCATTGTAAGCGAGTTCCATCAGCCTTGCCACCTTTTCTCAGCTGGCTATACTGGAGGGCAGTCTGTTGGCAGACTCCCCGGAGGCCCTGCTTCCCAGGCTGTGATACACACACGCCGCCTGCTTCAGCCCAAAGGGACAGCTTATGGTAAGGTAAAAACCCTGTGCTGGCAAGTTCCTGCGTAACCCTCGCACAAGCACAAGCATATTGGCCATTGGTCAAGGCTTTCCCCACAAGCTTAACACGTTTGGTCCCATCTAGCCTCCGAAGGCCGAGTTGACCTAGCTAGGAATCAAAGTTCAGGAAAGGTACTCAGGGTGCTGGTGACTGCAGGTTGTTTCACCAGGCAGCCCAAATCCAGTCCACCTCCTTGCATTTTCCATGGGCAGAGCAAATGGTGTCAACTTACACGCCTCCGGCCAGGGAGGGGCGACCTACACATTCTTCAGGGAAACAAGCCATGCCTTCCGTGTGAAAGGCCTCTAGGCCTCTTTGCTTCGGCAGCCCCGGGATAGCTTCAGCTCTGAAATGCTTCCGAAGGAGCAGAGTCAGAGAACCTTCGAACCACAGAGCAGGTGAAGCCCAGAACAAGGACTGCTCTTGGCCTGAGAACACCCACTGCCCAGCGCTTCTTTGGGGTACGCACGTGTCGAGGATGGGGGTTGAATTCTGCTGCGTGATAACTTCTCCGGGCCACGTAGTGTGAGCGCAAGTAGAGTGGCCCTACATCTCCTCCCAGTTTCCTGTGTAAGTTGTAGAAGGCGAACTCCCTGCTTGAATCCCTGGGTGGGGTACGTACCGTCCAGAGAAAGATGGAAGCTTGGGACCCTGGGCTGGGAGCTAGGTTAATGTTCTGTGCATCCACTTCGCAGCTCTTCTCTCTAAGCGGGTCCCAAAGGCTTTTTGGAGGCGTTTCCTGAGAGGGTCGGAAACAGGAAAGTAGCCAACAGGCCACGGGGATGCCAGTTTTCTCTAGCAACAAGGCTACCAGCCTCAGACACTAGCGTTCTCTTTGGGACATGAAAGAACACTGTGCTTGGAAGCTCTTCCATCCAGTTTGCGAGTCGCGCTTCCACTGGGTCCTAGGATTCCAAGTGTTGCCATGCCGTTACAATGTCCAATTCTGAGGCCTAGGACGGCAGAGTGTCTGGCAGCTCTCAGAGAGACCTTAGCAATGGAGGCTTTTTGGCTCCTTCCACCGAGAAACCAGCTCCTCCAGATCCTCTGTCGTTAGGTATTTCATGTCAGAATATCTCAGCGGGCCCTCAACCTCCTCCACGAAGTAAGGCACAAACGGCCTTGCCCTAAAGGGAAGAAGCCTTCTGAGTCCGGCAGAGAGGCAGTCTCTGCCACTCTGCATTCCCACACGGCTGAGCCCTGGGTATGGGACCGAGAGAGGGAGAAAGAGAGCCGTAACCCCGAGCTTTTCCACAATGCGGTACAGGCCTCACCCTTCAAGCCCAAGTCGATTTCATAGAGAAAACACCAGGCACCAGAACTCGGTGTGCTTTCCTGTGGCAAGGAAACTTAGCTTTCATTCCTTAGGTGGCACATTGGCTCAGGACTGCCCTACCCCAAGGACTCAGGCTGTGCAGCCCGACTGGTTGAGATCAGCCCTTCTGGCTCTCTCACGGATGAAACCAACTAGGAAAAGAGCCTCTCCGAAGCTGGGGAACGTGGTGGCTTTTCCTAGTCTACACAGGAACAGCACTCTGAGGGAGAGGAGCTGCTGACGTGTGGTAGCAAAATCTCCTCTGCTGAAGAGAAACATTTCATTGTAAGCGGGTTCCATCAGCCTTGCCACCTTTTCTCAGCTGGCTATACTGGAGGGCAGTCTGTTGGCAGACTCCCCGGAGGCCCTGCTTCCCAGGCTGTGATACACACACGCCGCCTGCTTCAGCCCAAAGGGACAGCTTATGGTAAGGTAAAAACCCTGTGCTGGCAAGTTCCTGCGTAACCCTCGCACAAGCACAAGCATATTGGCCATTGGTCAAGGCTTTCCCCACAAGCTTAACACGTTTGGTCCCATCTAGCCTCCGAAGGCCGAGTTGACCTAGCTAGGAATCAAAGTTCAGGAAAGGTACTCAGGGTGCTGGTGACTGCAGGTTGTTTCACCAGGCAGCCCAAATGGAGTCCACCTCCTTGCATTTTCCATGGGCAGAGCAAATGGTGTCAACTTACACGCCTCCGGCCAGGGAGGGGCGACCTACACATTCTTCAGGGAAACAAGCCATGCCTTCCGTGTGAAAGGCCTCTAGGCCTCTTTGCTTCGGCAGCCCCGGGATAGCTTCAGCTCTGAAATGCTTCCGAAGGAGCAGAGTCAGAGAACCTTCGAACCACAGAGCAGGTGAAGCCCAGAACAAGGACTGCTCTTGGCCTGAGAACACCCACTGCCCAGCGCTTCTTTGGGGTACGCACGTGTCGAGGATGGGGGTTGAATTCTGCTGCGTGATAACTTCTCCGGGCCACGTAGTGTGAGCGCAAGTAGAGTGGCCCTACATCTCCTCCCAGTTTCCTGTGTAAGTTGTAGAAGGCGAACTCCCTGCTTGAATCCCTGGGTGGGGTACGTACCGTCCAGAGAAAGATGGAAGCTTGGGACCCTGGGCTGGGAGCTAGGTTAATGTTCTGTGCATCCACTTCGCAGCTCTTCTCTCTAAGCGGGTCCCAAAGGCTTTTTGGAGGCGTTTCCTGAGAGGGTCGGAAACAGGAAAGTAGCCAACAGGCCACGGGGATGCCAGTTTTCTCTAGCAACAAGGCTACCAGCCTCAGACACTAGCGTTCTCTTTGGGACATGAAAGAACACTGTGCTTGGAAGCTCTTCCATCCAGTTTGCGAGTCGCGCTTCCACTGGGTCCTAGGATTCCAAGTGTTGCCATGCCGTTACAATGTCCAATTCTGAGGCCTAGGACGGCAGAGTGTCTGGCAGCTCTCAGAGAGACCTTAGCAATGGAGGCTTTTTGGCTCCTTCCACCGAGAAACCAGCTCCTCCAGATCCTCTGTCGTTAGGTATTTCATGTCAGAATATCTCAGCGGGCCCTCAACCTCCTCCACGAAGTAAGGCACAAACGGCCTTGCCCTAAAGGGAAGAAGCCTTCTGAGTCCGGCAGAGAGGCAGTCTCTGCCACTCTGCATTCCCACACGGCTGAGCCCTGGGTATGGGACCGAGAGAGGGAGAAAGAGAGCCGTAACCCCGAGCTTTTCCACAATGCGGTACAGGCCTCACCCTTCAAGCCCAAGTCGATTTCATAGAGAAAACACCAGGCACCAGAACTCGGTGTGCTTTCCTGTGGCAAGGAAACTTAGCTTTCATTCCTTAGGTGGCACATTGGCTCAGGACTGCCCTACCCCAAGGACTCAGGCTGTGCAGCCCGACTGGTTGAGATCAGCCCTTCTGGCTCTCTCACGGATGAAACCAACTAGGAAAAGAGCCTCTCCGAAGCTGGGGAACGTGGTGGCTTTTCCTAGTCTACACAGGAACAGCACTCTGAGGGAGAGGAGCTGCTGACGTGTGGTAGCAAAATCTCCTCTGCTGAAGAGAAACATTTCATTGTAAGCGGGTTCCATCAGCCTTGCCACCTTTTCTCAGCTGGCTATACTGGAGGGCAGTCTGTTGGCAGACTCCCCGGAGGCCCTGCTTCCCAGGCTGTGATACACACACGCCGCCTGCTTCAGCCCAAAGGGACAGCTTATGGTAAGGTAAAAACCCTGTGCTGGCAAGTTCCTGCGTAACCCTCGCACAAGCACAAGCATATTGGCCATTGGTCAAGGCTTTCCCCACAAGCTTAACACGTTTGGTCCCATCTAGCCTCCGAAGGCCGAGTTGACCTAGCTAGGAATCAAAGTTCAGGAAAGGTACTCAGGGTGCTGGTGACTGCAGGTTGTTTCACCAGGCAGCCCAAATCCAGTCCACCTCCTTGCATTTTCCATGGGCAGAGCAAATGGTGTCAACTTACACGCCTCCGGCCAGGGAGGGGCGACCTACACATTCTTCAGGGAAACAAGCCATGCCTTCCGTGTGAAAGGCCTCTAGGCCTCTTTGCTTCGGCAGCCCCGGGATAGCTTCAGCTCTGAAATGCTTCCGAAGGAGCAGAGTCAGAGAACCTTCGAACCACAGAGCAGGTGAAGCCCAGAACAAGGACTGCTCTTGGCCTGAGAACACCCACTGCCCAGCGCTTCTTTGGGGTACGCACGTGTCGAGGATGGGGGTTGAATTCTGCTGCGTGATAACTTCTCCGGGCCACGTAGTGTGAGCGCAAGTAGAGTGGCCCTACATCTCCTCCCAGTTTCCTGTGTAAGTTGTAGAAGGCGAACTCCCTGCTTGAATCCCTGGGTGGGGTACGTACCGTCCAGAGAAAGATGGAAGCTTGGGACCCTGGGCTGGGAGCTAGGTTAATGTTCTGTGCATCCACTTCGCAGCTCTTCTCTCTAAGCGGGTCCCAAAGGCTTTTTGGAGGCGTTTCCTGAGAGGGTCGGAAACAGGAAAGTAGCCAACAGGCCACGGGGATGCCAGTTTTCTCTAGCAACAAGGCTACCAGCCTCAGACACTAGCGTTCTCTTTGGGACATGAAAGAACACTGTGCTTGGAAGCTCTTCCATCCAGTTTGCGAGTCGCGCTTCCACTGGGTCCTAGGATTCCAAGTGTTGCCATGCCGTTACAATGTCCAATTCTGAGGCCTAGGACGGCAGAGTGTCTGGCAGCTCTCAGAGAGACCTTAGCAGTGCAGGCTTTTTGGCTCCTTCCACCGAGAAACCAGCTCCTCCAGATCCTCTGTCGTTAGGTATTTCATGTCAGAATATCTCAGCGGGCCCTCAACCTCCTCCACGAAGTAAGGCACAAACGGCCTTGCCCTAAAGGGAAGAAGCCTTCTGAGTCCGGCAGAGAGGCAGTCTCTGCCACTCTGCATTCCCACACGGCTGAGCCCTGGGTATGGGACCGAGAGAGGGAGAAAGAGAGCCGTAACCCCGAGCTTTTCCACAATGCGGTACAGGCCTCACCCTTCAAGCCCAAGTCGATTTCATAGAGAAAACACCAGGCACCAGAACTCGGTGTGCTTTCCTGTGGCAAGGAAACTTAGCTTTCATTCCTTAGGTGGCACATTGGCTCAGGACTGCCCTACCCCAAGGACTCAGGCTGTGCAGCCCGACTGGTTGAGATCAGCCCTTCTGGCTCTCTCACGGATGAAACCAACTAGGAAAAGAGCCTCTCCGAAGCTGGGGAACGTGGTGGCTTTTCCTAGTCTACACAGGAACAGCACTCTGAGGGAGAGGAGCTGCTGACGTGTGGTAGCAAAATCTCCTCTGCTGAAGAGAAACATTTCATTGTAAGCGAGTTCCATCAGCCTTGCCACCTTTTCTCAGCTGGCTATACTGGAGGGCAGTCTGTTGGCAGACTCCCCGGAGGCCCTGCTTCCCAGGCTGTGATACACACACGCCGCCTGCTTCAGCCCAAAGGGACAGTTTATGGTAAGGTAAAAACCCTGTGCTGGCAAGTTCCTGCGTAACCCTCGCACAAGCACAAGCATATTGGCCATTGGTCAAGGCTTTCCCCACAAGCTTAACACGTTTGGTCCCATCTAGCCTCCGAAGGCCGAGTTGACCTAGCTAGGAATCAAAGTTCAGGAAAGGTACTCAGGGTGCTGGTGACTGCAGGTTGTTTCACCAGGCAGCCCAAATCGAGTCCACCTCCTTACATTTTCCATGGGCAGAGCAAATGGTGTCAACTTACACGCCTCCGGCCAGGGAGGGGCGACGTACACTTTCTTCAGGGGAAACAAGCCATGCCTTCCGTGTGAAAGGCCTCTAGGCCTCTTTGCTTCGGCAGCCCCGGGATAGCTTCAGCTCTGAAATGCTTCCGAAGGAGCAGAGTCAGAGAACCTTCGAACCACAGAGCAGGTGAAGCCCAGAACAAGGACTGCTCTTGGCCTGAGAACACCCACTGCCCAGCGCTTCTTTGGGGTACGCACGTGTCGAGGATGGGGGTTGAATTCTGCTGCGTGATAACTTCTCCGGGCCACGTAGTGTGAGCGCAAGTAGAGTGGCCCTACATCTCCTCCCAGTTTCCTGTGTAAGTTGTAGAAGGCGAACTCCCTGCTTGAATCCCTGGGTGGGGTACGTACCGTCCAGAGAAAGATGGAAGCTTGGGACCCTGGGCTGGGAGCTAGGTTAATGTTCTGTGCATCCACTTCGCAGCTCTTCTCTCTAAGCGGGTCCCAAAGGCTTTTTGGAGGCGTTTCCTGAGAGGGTCGGAAACAGGAAAGTAGCCAACAGGCCACGGGGATGCCAGTTTTCTCTAGCAACAAGGCTACCAGCCTCAGACACTAGCGTTCTCTTTGGGACATGAAAGAACACTGTGCTTGGAAGCTCTTCCATCCAGTTTGCGAGTCGCGCTTCCACTGGGTCCTAGGATTCCAAGTGTTGCCATGCCGTTACAATGTCCAATTCTGAGGCCTAGGACGGCAGAGTGTCTGGCAGCTCTCAGAGAGACCTTAGCAGTGCAGGCTTTTTGGCTCCTTCCACCGAGAAACCAGCTCCTCCAGATCCTCTGTCGTTAGGTATTTCATGTCAGAATATCTCAGCGGGCCCTCAACCTCCTCCACGAAGTAAGGCACAAACGGCCTTGCCCTAAAGGGAAGAAGCCTTCTGAGTCCGGCAGAGAGGCAGTCTCTGCCACTCTGCATTCCCACACGGCTGAGCCCTGGGTATGGGACCGAGAGAGGGAGAAAGAGAGCCGTAACCCCGAGCTTTTCCACAATGCGGTACAGGCCTCACCCTTCAAGCCCAAGTCGATTTCATAGAGAAAACACCAGGCACCAGAACTCGGTGTGCTTTCCTGTGGCAAGGAAACTTAGCTTTCATTCCTTAGGTGGCACATTGGCTCAGGACTGCCCTACCCCAAGGACTCAGGCTGTGCAGCCCGACTGGTTGAGATCAGCCCTTCTGGCTCTCTCACGGATGAAACCAACTAGGAAAAGAGCCTCTCCGAAGCTGGGGAACGTGGTGGCTTTTCCTAGTCTACACAGGAACAGCACTCTGAGGGAGAGGAGCTGCTGACGTGTGGTAGCAAAATCTCCTCTGCTGAAGAGAAACATTTCATTGTAAGCGAGTTCCATCAGCCTTGCCACCTTTTCTCAGCTGGCTATACTGGAGGGCAGTCTGTTGGCAGACTCCCCGGAGGCCCTGCTTCCCAGGCTGTGATACACACACGCCGCCTGCTTCAGCCCAAAGGGACAGCTTATGGTAAGGTAAAAACCCTGTGCTGGCAAGTTCCTGCGTAACCCTCGCACAAGCACAAGCATATTGGCCATTGGTCAAGGCTTTCCCCACAAGCTTAACACGTTTGGTCCCATCTAGCCTCCGAAGGCCGAGTTGACCTAGCTAGGAATCAAAGTTCAGGAAAGGTACTCAGGGTGCTGGTGACTGCAGGTTGTTTCACCAGGCAGCCCAAATCCAGTCCACCTCCTTGCATTTTCCATGGGCAGAGCAAATGGTGTCAACTTACACGCCTCCGGCCAGGGAGGGGCGACCTACACATTCTTCAGGGAAACAAGCCATGCCTTCCGTGTGAAAGGCCTCTAGGCCTCTTTGCTTCGGCAGCCCCGGGATAGCTTCAGCTCTGAAATGCTTCCGAAGGAGCAGAGTCAGAGAACCTTCGAACCACAGAGCAGGTGAAGCCCAGAACAAGGACTGCTCTTGGCCTGAGAACACCCACTGCCCAGCGCTTCTTTGGGGTACGCACGTGTCGAGGATGGGGGTTGAATTCTGCTGCGTGATAACTTCTCCGGGCCACGTAGTGTGAGCGCAAGTAGAGTGGCCCTACATCTCCTCCCAGTTTCCTGTGTAAGTTGTAGAAGGCGAACTCCCTGCTTGAATCCCTGGGTGGGGTACGTACCGTCCAGAGAAAGATGGAAGCTTGGGACCCTGGGCTGGGAGCTAGGTTAATGTTCTGTGCATCCACTTCGCAGCTCTTCTCTCTAAGCGGGTCCCAAAGGCTTTTTGGAGGCGTTTCCTGAGAGGGTCGGAAACAGGAAAGTAGCCAACAGGCCACGGGGATGCCAGTTTTCTCTAGCAACAAGGCTACCAGCCTCAGACACTAGCGTTCTCTTTGGGACATGAAAGAACACTGTGCTTGGAAGCTCTTCCATCCAGTTTGCGAGTCGCGCTTCCACTGGGTCCTAGGATTCCAAGTGTTGCCATGCCGTTACAATGTCCAATTCTGAGGCCTAGGACGGCAGAGTGTCTGGCAGCTCTCAGAGAGACCTTAGCAATGGAGGCTTTTTGGCTCCTTCCACCGAGAAACCAGCTCCTCCAGATCCTCTGTCGTTAGGTATTTCATGTCAGAATATCTCAGCGGGCCCTCAACCTCCTCCACGAAGTAAGGCACAAACGGCCTTGCCCTAAAGGGAAGAAGCCTTCTGAGTCCGGCAGAGAGGCAGTCTCTGCCACTCTGCATTCCCACACGGCTGAGCCCTGGGTATGGGACCGAGAGAGGGAGAAAGAGAGCCGTAACCCCGAGCTTTTCCACAATGCGGTACAGGCCTCACCCTTCAAGCCCAAGTCGATTTCATAGAGAAAACACCAGGCACCAGAACTCGGTGTGCTTTCCTGTGGCAAGGAAACTTAGCTTTCATTCCTTAGGTGGCACATTGGCTCAGGACTGCCCTACCCCAAGGACTCAGGCTGTGCAGCCCGACTGGTTGAGATCAGCCCTTCTGGCTCTCTCACGGATGAAACCAACTAGGAAAAGAGCCTCTCCGAAGCTGGGGAACGTGGTGGCTTTTCCTAGTCTACACAGGAACAGCACTCTGAGGGAGAGGAGCTGCTGACGTGTGGTAGCAAAATCTCCTCTGCTGAAGAGAAACATTTCATTGTAAGCGAGTTCCATCAGCCTTGCCACCTTTTCTCAGCTGGCTATACTGGAGGGCAGTCTGTTGGCAGACTCCCCGGAGGCCCTGCTTCCCAGGCTGTGATACACACACGCCGCCTGCTTCAGCCCAAAGGGACAGTTTATGGTAAGGTAAAAACCCTGTGCTGACAAGTTCCTGCGTAACCCTCGCACAAGCACAAGCATATTGGCCACTGGTCAAGGCTTTCCCCACAAGCTTAACACGTTTGGTCCCATCTAGCCTCCGAAGGCCGAGTTGACCTAGCTAGGAATCAAAGTTCAGGAAAGGTACTCAGGGTGCTGGTGACTGCAGGTTGTTTCACCAGGCAGCCCAAATCGAGTCCACCTCCTTACATTTTCCATGGGCAGAGCAAATGGTGTCAACTTACACGCCTCCGGCCAGGGAGGGGCGACGTACACTTTCTTCAGGGGAAACAAGCCATGCCTTCCGTGTGAAAGGCCTCTAGGCCTCTTTGCTTCGGCAGCCCCGGGATAGCTTCAGCTCTGAAATGCTTCCGAAGGAGCAGAGTCAGAGAACCTTCGAACCACAGAGCAGGTGAAGCCCAGAACAAGGACTGCTCTTGGCCTGAGAACACCCACTGCCCAGCGCTTCTTTGGGGTACGCACGTGTCGAGGATGGGGGTTGAATTCTGCTGCGTGATAACTTCTCCGGGCCACGTAGTGTGAGCGCAAGTAGAGTGGCCCTACATCTCCTCCCAGTTTCCTGTGTAAGTTGTAGAAGGCGAACTCCCTGCTTGAATCCCTGGGTGGGGTACGTACCGTCCAGAGAAAGATGGAAGCTTGGGACCCTGGGCTGGGAGCTAGGTTAATGTTCTGTGCATCCACTTCGCAGCTCTTCTCTCTAAGCGGGTCCCAAAGGCTTTTTGGAGGCGTTTCCTGAGAGGGTCGGAAACAGGAAAGTAGCCAACAGGCCACGGGGATGCCAGTTTTCTCTAGCAACAAGGCTACCAGCCTCAGACACTAGCGTTCTCTTTGGGACATGAAAGAACACTGTGCTTGGAAGCTCTTCCATCCAGTTTGCGAGTCGCGCTTCCACTGGGTCCTAGGATTCCAAGTGTTGCCATGCCGTTACAATGTCCAATTCTGAGGCCTAGGACGGCAGAGTGTCTGGCAGCTCTCAGAGAGACCTTAGCAGTGCAGGCTTTTTGGCTCCTTCCACCGAGAAACCAGCTCCTCCAGATCCTCTGTCGTTAGGTATTTCATGTCAGAATATCTCAGCGGGCCCTCAACCTCCTCCACGAAGTAAGGCACAAACGGCCTTGCCCTAAAGGGAAGAAGCCTTCTGAGTCCGGCAGAGAGGCAGTCTCTGCCACTCTGCATTCCCACACGGCTGAGCCCTGGGTATGGGACCGAGAGAGGGAGAAAGAGAGCCGTAACCCCGAGCTTTTCCACAATGCGGTACAGGCCTCACCCTTCAAGCCCAAGTCGATTTCATAGAGAAAACACCAGGCACCAGAACTCGGTGTGCTTTCCTGTGGCAAGGAAACTTAGCTTTCATTCCTTAGGTGGCACATTGGCTCAGGACTGCCCTACCCCAAGGACTCAGGCTGTGCAGCCCGACTGGTTGAGATCAGCCCTTCTGGCTCTCTCACGGATGAAACCAACTAGGAAAAGAGCCTCTCCGAAGCTGGGGAACGTGGTGGCTTTTCCTAGTCTACACAGGAACAGCACTCTGAGGGAGAGGAGCTGCTGACGTGTGGTAGCAAAATCTCCTCTGCTGAAGAGAAACATTTCATTGTAAGCGAGTTCCATCAGCCTTGCCACCTTTTCTCAGCTGGCTATACTGGAGGGCAGTCTGTTGGCAGACTCCCCGGAGGCCCTGCTTCCCAGGCTGTGATACACACACGCCGCCTGCTTCAGCCCAAAGGGACAGCTTATGGTAAGGTAAAAACCCTGTGCTGGCAAGTTCCTGCGTAACCCTCGCACAAGCACAAGCATATTGGCCATTGGTCAAGGCTTTCCCCACAAGCTTAACACGTTTGGTCCCATCTAGCCTCCGAAGGCCGAGTTGACCTAGCTAGGAATCAAAGTTCAGGAAAGGTACTCAGGGTGCTGGTGACTGCAGGTTGTTTCACCAGGCAGCCCAAATCGAGTCCACCTCCTTACATTTTCCATGGGCAGAGCAAATGGTGTCAACTTACACGCCTCCGGCCAGGGAGGGGCGACGTACACTTTCTTCAGGGGAAACAAGCCATGCCTTCCGTGTGAAAGGCCTCTAGGCCTCTTTGCTTCGGCAGCCCCGGGATAGCTTCAGCTCTGAAATGCTTCCGAAGGAGCAGAGTCAGAGAACCTTCGAACCACAGAGCAGGTGAAGCCCAGAACAAGGACTGCTCTTGGCCTGAGAACACCCACTGCCCAGCGCTTCTTTGGGGTACGCACGTGTCGAGGATGGGGGTTGAATTCTGCTGCGTGATAACTTCTCCGGGCCACGTAGTGTGAGCGCAAGTAGAGTGGCCCTACATCTCCTCCCAGTTTCCTGTGTAAGTTGTAGAAGGCGAACTCCCTGCTTGAATCCCTGGGTGGGGTACGTACCGTCCAGAGAAAGATGGAAGCTTGGGACCCTGGGCTGGGAGCTAGGTTAATGTTCTGTGCATCCACTTCGCAGCTCTTCTCTCTAAGCGGGTCCCAAAGGCTTTTTGGAGGCGTTTCCTGAGAGGGTCGGAAACAGGAAAGTAGCCAACAGGCCACGGGGATGCCAGTTTTCTCTAGCAACAAGGCTACCAGCCTCAGACACTAGCGTTCTCTTTGGGACATGAAAGAACACTGTGCTTGGAAGCTCTTCCATCCAGTTTGCGAGTCGCGCTTCCACTGGGTCCTAGGATTCCAAGTGTTGCCATGCCGTTACAATGTCCAATTCTGAGGCCTAGGACGGCAGAGTGTCTGGCAGCTCTCAGAGAGACCTTAGCAGTGCAGGCTTTTTGGCTCCTTCCACCGAGAAACCAGCTCCTCCAGATCCTCTGTCGTTAGGTATTTCATGTCAGAATATCTCAGCGGGCCCTCAACCTCCTCCACGAAGTAAGGCACAAACGGCCTTGCCCTAAAGGGAAGAAGCCTTCTGAGTCCGGCAGAGAGGCAGTCTCTGCCACTCTGCATTCCCACACGGCTGAGCCCTGGGTATGGGACCGAGAGAGGGAGAAAGAGAGCCGTAACCCCGAGCTTTTCCACAATGCGGTACAGGCCTCACCCTTCAAGCCCAAGTCGATTTCATAGAGAAAACACCAGGCACCAGAACTCGGTGTGCTTTCCTGTGGCAAGGAAACTTAGCTTTCATTCCTTAGGTGGCACATTGGCTCAGGACTGCCCTACCCCAAGGACTCAGGCTGTGCAGCCCGACTGGTTGAGATCAGCCCTTCTGGCTCTCTCACGGATGAAACCAACTAGGAAAAGAGCCTCTCCGAAGCTGGGGAACGTGGTGGCTTTTCCTAGTCTACACAGGAACAGCACTCTGAGGGAGAGGAGCTGCTGACGTGTGGTAGCAAAATCTCCTCTGCTGAAGAGAAACATTTCATTGTAAGCGAGTTCCATCAGCCTTGCCACCTTTTCTCAGCTGGCTATACTGGAGGGCAGTCTGTTGGCAGACTCCCCGGAGGCCCTGCTTCCCAGGCTGTGATACACACACGCCGCCTGCTTCAGCCCAAAGGGACAGTTTATGGTAAGGTAAAAACCCTGTGCTGACAAGTTCCTGCGTAACCCTCGCACAAGCACAAGCATATTGGCCACTGGTCAAGGCTTTCCCCACAAGCTTAACACGTTTGGTCCCATCTAGCCTCCGAAGGCCGAGTTGACCTAGCTAGGAATCAAAGTTCAGGAAAGGTACTCAGGGTGCTGGTGACTGCAGGTTGTTTCACCAGGCAGCCCAAATCGAGTCCACCTCCTTACATTTTCCATGGGCAGAGCAAATGGTGTCAACTTACACGCCTCCGGCCAGGGAGGGGCGACGTACACTTTCTTCAGGGGAAACAAGCCATGCCTTCCGTGTGAAAGGCCTCTAGGCCTCTTTGCTTCGGCAGCCCCGGGATAGCTTCAGCTCTGAAATGCTTCCGAAGGAGCAGAGTCAGAGAACCTTCGAACCACAGAGCAGGTGAAGCCCAGAACAAGGACTGCTCTTGGCCTGAGAACACCCACTGCCCAGCGCTTCTTTGGGGTACGCACGTGTCGAGGATGGGGGTTGAATTCTGCTGCGTGATAACTTCTCCGGGCCACGTAGTGTGAGCGCAAGTAGAGTGGCCCTACATCTCCTCCCAGTTTCCTGTGTAAGTTGTAGAAGGCGAACTCCCTGCTTGAATCCCTGGGTGGGGTACGTACCGTCCAGAGAAAGATGGAAGCTTGGGACCCTGGGCTGGGAGCTAGGTTAATGTTCTGTGCATCCACTTCGCAGCTCTTCTCTCTAAGCGGGTCCCAAAGGCTTTTTGGAGGCGTTTCCTGAGAGGGTCGGAAACAGGAAAGTAGCCAACAGGCCACGGGGATGCCAGTTTTCTCTAGCAACAAGGCTACCAGCCTCAGACACTAGCGTTCTCTTTGGGACATGAAAGAACACTGTGCTTGGAAGCTCTTCCATCCAGTTTGCGAGTCGCGCTTCCACTGGGTCCTAGGATTCCAAGTGTTGCCATGCCGTTACAATGTCCAATTCTGAGGCCTAGGACGGCAGAGTGTCTGGCAGCTCTCAGAGAGACCTTAGCAGTGCAGGCTTTTTGGCTCCTTCCACCGAGAAACCAGCTCCTCCAGATCCTCTGTCGTTAGGTATTTCATGTCAGAATATCTCAGCGGGCCCTCAACCTCCTCCACGAAGTAAGGCACAAACGGCCTTGCCCTAAAGGGAAGAAGCCTTCTGAGTCCGGCAGAGAGGCAGTCTCTGCCACTCTGCATTCCCACACGGCTGAGCCCTGGGTATGGGACCGAGAGAGGGAGAAAGAGAGCCGTAACCCCGAGCTTTTCCACAATGCGGTACAGGCCTCACCCTTCAAGCCCAAGTCGATTTCATAGAGAAAACACCAGGCACCAGAACTCGGTGTGCTTTCCTGTGGCAAGGAAACTTAGCTTTCATTCCTTAGGTGGCACATTGGCTCAGGACTGCCCTACCCCAAGGACTCAGGCTGTGCAGCCCGACTGGTTGAGATCAGCCCTTCTGGCTCTCTCACGGATGAAACCAACTAGGAAAAGAGCCTCTCCGAAGCTGGGGAACGTGGTGGCTTTTCCTAGTCTACACAGGAACAGCACTCTGAGGGAGAGGAGCTGCTGACGTGTGGTAGCAAAATCTCCTCTGCTGAAGAGAAACATTTCATTGTAAGCGAGTTCCATCAGCCTTGCCACCTTTTCTCAGCTGGCTATACTGGAGGGCAGTCTGTTGGCAGACTCCCCGGAGGCCCTGCTTCCCAGGCTGTGATACACACACGCCGCCTGCTTCAGCCCAAAGGGACAGCTTATGGTAAGGTAAAAACCCTGTGCTGGCAAGTTCCTGCGTAACCCTCGCACAAGCACAAGCATATTGGCCATTGGTCAAGGCTTTCCCCACAAGCTTAACACGTTTGGTCCCATCTAGCCTCCGAAGGCCGAGTTGACCTAGCTAGGAATCAAAGTTCAGGAAAGGTACTCAGGGTGCTGGTGACTGCAGGTTGTTTCACCAGGCAGCCCAAATCGAGTCCACCTCCTTACATTTTCCATGGGCAGAGCAAATGGTGTCAACTTACACGCCTCCGGCCAGGGAGGGGCGACGTACACTTTCTTCAGGGGAAACAAGCCATGCCTTCCGTGTGAAAGGCCTCTAGGCCTCTTTGCTTCGGCAGCCCCGGGATAGCTTCAGCTCTGAAATGCTTCCGAAGGAGCAGAGTCAGAGAACCTTCGAACCACAGAGCAGGTGAAGCCCAGAACAAGGACTGATCTTGGCCTGAGAACACCCACTGCCCAGCGCTTCTTTGGGGTACGCACGTGTCGAGGATGGGGGTTGAATTCTGCTGCGTGATAACTTCTCCGGGCCACGTAGTGTGAGCGCAAGTAGAGTGGCCCTACATCTCCTCCCAGTTTCCTGTGTAAGTTGTAGAAGGCGAACTCCCTGCTTGAATCCCTGGGTGGGGTACGTACCGTCCAGAGAAAGATGGAAGCTTGGGACCCTGGGCTGGGAGCTAGGTTAATGTTCTGTGCATCCACTTCGCAGCTCTTCTCTCTAAGCGGGTCCCAAAGGCTTTTTGGAGGCGTTTCCTGAGAGGGTCGGAAACAGGAAAGTAGCCAACAGGCCACGGGGATGCCAGTTTTCTCTAGCAACAAGGCTACCAGCCTCAGACACTAGCGTTCTCTTTGGGACATGAAAGAACACTGTGCTTGGAAGCTCTTCCATCCAGTTTGCGAGTCGCGCTTCCACTGGGTCCTAGGATTCCAAGTGTTGCCATGCCGTTACAATGTCCAATTCTGAGGCCTAGGACGGCAGAGTGTCTGGCAGCTCTCAGAGAGACCTTAGCAATGGAGGCTTTTTGGCTCCTTCCACCGAGAAACCAGCTCCTCCAGATCCTCTGTCGTTAGGTATTTCATGTCAGAATATCTCAGCGGGCCCTCAACCTCCTCCACGAAGTAAGGCACAAACGGCCTTGCCCTAAAGGGAAGAAGCCTTCTGAGTCCGGCAGAGAGGCAGTCTCTGCCACTCTGCATTCCCACACGGCTGAGCCCTGGGTATGGGACCGAGAGAGGGAGAAAGAGAGCCGTAACCCCGAGCTTTTCCACAATGCGGTACAGGCCTCACCCTTCAAGCCCAAGTCGATTTCATAGAGAAAACACCAGGCACCAGAACTCGGTGTGCTTTCCTGTGGCAAGGAAACTTAGCTTTCATTCCTTAGGTGGCACATTGGCTCAGGACTGCCCTACCCCAAGGACTCAGGCTGTGCAGCCCGACTGGTTGAGATCAGCCCTTCTGGCTCTCTCACGGATGAAACCAACTAGGAAAAGAGCCTCTCCGAAGCTGGGGAACGTGGTGGCTTTTCCTAGTCTACACAGGAACAGCACTCTGAGGGAGAGGAGCTGCTGACGTGTGGTAGCAAAATCTCCTCTGCTGAAGAGAAACATTTCATTGTAAGCGGGTTCCATCAGCCTTGCCACCTTTTCTCAGCTGGCTATACTGGAGGGCAGTCTGTTGGCAGACTCCCCGGAGGCCCTGCTTCCCAGGCTGTGATACACACACGCCGCCTGCTTCAGCCCAAAGGGACAGCTTATGGTAAGGTAAAAACCCTGTGCTGGCAAGTTCCTGCGTAACCCTCGCACAAGCACAAGCATATTGGCCATTGGTCAAGGCTTTCCCCACAAGCTTAACACGTTTGGTCCCATCTAGCCTCCGAAGGCCGAGTTGACCTAGCTAGGAATCAAAGTTCAGGAAAGGTACTCAGGGTGCTGGTGACTGCAGGTTGTTTCACCAGGCATCCCAAATCCAGTCCACCTCCTTGCATTTTCCATGGGCAGAGCAAATGGTGTCAACTTACACGCCTCCGGCCAGGGAGGGGCGACCTACACATTCTTCAGGGAAACAAGCCATGCCTTCCGTGTGAAAGGCCTCTAGGCCTCTTTGCTTCGGCAGCCCCGGGATAGCTTCAGCTCTGAAATGCTTCCGAAGGAGCAGAGTCAGAGAACCTTCGAACCACAGAGCAGGTGAAGCCCAGAACAAGGACTGCTCTTGGCCTGAGAACACCCACTGCCCAGCGCTTCTTTGGGGTACGCACGTGTCGAGGATGGGGGTTGAATTCTGCTGCGTGATAACTTCTCCGGGCCACGTAGTGTGAGCGCAAGTAGAGTGGCCCTACATCTCCTCCCAGTTTCCTGTGTAAGTTGTAGAAGGCGAACTCCCTGCTTGAATCCCTGGGTGGGGTACGTACCGTCCAGAGAAAGATGGAAGCTTGGGACCCTGGGCTGGGAGCTAGGTTAATGTTCTGTGCATCCACTTCGCAGCTCTTCTCTCTAAGCGGGTCCCAAAGGCTTTTTGGAGGCGTTTCCTGAGAGGGTCGGAAACAGGAAAGTAGCCAACAGGCCACGGGGATGCCAGTTTTCTCTAGCAACAAGGCTACCAGCCTCAGACACTAGCGTTCTCTTTGGGACATGAAAGAACACTGTGCTTGGAAGCTCTTCCATCCAGTTTGCGAGTCGCGCTTCCACTGGGTCCTAGGATTCCAAGTGTTGCCATGCCGTTACAATGTCCAATTCTGAGGCCTAGGACGGCAGAGTGTCTGGCAGCTCTCAGAGAGACCTTAGCAATGGAGGCTTTTTGGCTCCTTCCACCGAGAAACCAGCTCCTCCAGATCCTCTGTCGTTAGGTATTTCATGTCAGAATATCTCAGCGGGCCCTCAACCTCCTCCACGAAGTAAGGCACAAACGGCCTTGCCCTAAAGGGAAGAAGCCTTCTGAGTCCGGCAGAGAGGCAGTCTCTGCCACTCTGCATTCCCACACGGCTGAGCCCTGGGTATGGGACCGAGAGAGGGAGAAAGAGAGCCGTAACCCCGAGCTTTTCCACAATGCGGTACAGGCCTCACCCTTCAAGCCCAAGTCGATTTCATAGAGAAAACACCAGGCACCAGAACTCGGTGTGCTTTCCTGTGGCAAGGAAACTTAGCTTTCATTCCTTAGGTGGCACATTGGCTCAGGACTGCCCTACCCCAAGGACTCAGGCTGTGCAGCCCGACTGGTTGAGATCAGCCCTTCTGGCTCTCTCACGGATGAAACCAACTAGGAAAAGAGCCTCTCCGAAGCTGGGGAACGTGGTGGCTTTTCCTAGTCTACACAGGAACAGCACTCTGAGGGAGAGGAGCTGCTGACGTGTGGTAGCAAAATCTCCTCTGCTGAAGAGAAACATTTCATTGTAAGCGAGTTCCATCAGCCTTGCCACCTTTTCTCAGCTGGCTATACTGGAGGGCAGTCTGTTGGCAGACTCCCCGGAGGCCCTGCTTCCCAGGCTGTGATACACACACGCCGCCTGCTTCAGCCCAAAGGGACAGTTTATGGTAAGGTAAAAACCCTGTGCTGGCAAGTTCCTGCGTAACCCTCGCACAAGCACAAGCATATTGGCCACTGGTCAAGGCTTTCCCCACAAGCTTAACACGTTTGGTCCCATCTAGCCTCCGAAGGCCGAGTTGACCTAGCTAGGAATCAAAGTTCAGGAAAGGTACTCAGGGTGCTGGTGACTGCAGGTTGTTTCACCAGGCAGCCCA
Source organism: Eubalaena glacialis (assembly GCF_028564815.1). NCBI lineage: Eukaryota > Metazoa > Chordata > Mammalia > Artiodactyla > Balaenidae > Eubalaena > Eubalaena glacialis. The sequence continues at coordinate 19,856 of NW_026871489.1, forward strand.
AATCGAGTCCACCTCCTTACATTTTCCATGGGCAGAGCAAATGGTGTCAACTTACACGCCTCCGGCCAGGGAGGGGCGACGTACACTTTCTTCAGGGGAAACAAGCCATGCCTTCCGTGTGAAAGGCCTCTAGGCCTCTTTGCTTCGGCAGCCCCGGGATAGCTTCAGCTCTGAAATGCTTCCGAAGGAGCAGAGTCAGAGAACCTTCGAACCACAGAGCAGGTGAAGCCCAGAACAAGGACTGCTCTTGGCCTGAGAACACCCACTGCCCAGCGCTTCTTTGGGGTACGCACGTGTCGAGGATGGGGGTTGAATTCTGCTGCGTGATAACTTCTCCGGGCCACGTAGTGTGAGCGCAAGTAGAGTGGCCCTACATCTCCTCCCAGTTTCCTGTGTAAGTTGTAGAAGGCGAACTCCCTGCTTGAATCCCTGGGTGGGGTACGTACCGTCCAGAGAAAGATGGAAGCTTGGGACCCTGGGCTGGGAGCTAGGTTAATGTTCTGTGCATCCACTTCGCAGCTCTTCTCTCTAAGCGGGTCCCAAAGGCTTTTTGGAGGCGTTTCCTGAGAGGGTCGGAAACAGGAAAGTAGCCAACAGGCCACGGGGATGCCAGTTTTCTCTAGCAACAAGGCTACCAGCCTCAGACACTAGCGTTCTCTTTGGGACATGAAAGAACACTGTGCTTGGAAGCTCTTCCATCCAGTTTGCGAGTCGCGCTTCCACTGGGTCCTAGGATTCCAAGTGTTGCCATGCCGTTACAATGTCCAATTCTGAGGCCTAGGACGGCAGAGTGTCTGGCAGCTCTCAGAGAGACCTTAGCAGTGCAGGCTTTTTGGCTCCTTCCACCGAGAAACCAGCTCCTCCAGATCCTCTGTCGTTAGGTATTTCATGTCAGAATATCTCAGCGGGCCCTCAACCTCCTCCACGAAGTAAGGCACAAACGGCCTTGCCCTAAAGGGAAGAAGCCTTCTGAGTCCGGCAGAGAGGCAGTCTCTGCCACTCTGCATTCCCACACGGCTGAGCCCTGGGTATGGGACCGAGAGAGGGAGAAAGAGAGCCGTAACCCCGAGCTTTTCCACAATGCGGTACAGGCCTCACCCTTCAAGCCCAAGTCGATTTCATAGAGAAAACACCAGGCACCAGAACTCGGTGTGCTTTCCTGTGGCAAGGAAACTTAGCTTTCATTCCTTAGGTGGCACATTGGCTCAGGACTGCCCTACCCCAAGGACTCAGGCTGTGCAGCCCGACTGGTTGAGATCAGCCCTTCTGGCTCTCTCACGGATGAAACCAACTAGGAAAAGAGCCTCTCCGAAGCTGGGGAACGTGGTGGCTTTTCCTAGTCTACACAGGAACAGCACTCTGAGGGAGAGGAGCTGCTGACGTGTGGTAGCAAAATCTCCTCTGCTGAAGAGAAACATTTCATTGTAAGCGAGTTCCATCAGCCTTGCCACCTTTTCTCAGCTGGCTATACTGGAGGGCAGTCTGTTGGCAGACTCCCCGGAGGCCCTGCTTCCCAGGCTGTGATACACACACGCCGCCTGCTTCAGCCCAAAGGGACAGCTTATGGTAAGGTAAAAACCCTGTGCTGGCAAGTTCCTGCGTAACCCTCGCACAAGCACAAGCATATTGGCCACTGGTCAAGGCTTTCCCCACAAGCTTAACACGTTTGGTCCCATCTAGCCTCCGAAGGCCGAGTTGACCTAGCTAGGAATCAAAGTTCAGGAAAGGTACTCAGGGTGCTGGTGACTGCAGGTTGTTTCACCAGGCAGCCCAAATCGAGTCCACCTCCTTACATTTTCCATGGGCAGAGCAAATGGTGTCAACTTACACGCCTCCGGCCAGGGAGGGGCGACGTACACTTTCTTCAGGGGAAACAAGCCATGCCTTCCGTGTGAAAGGCCTCTAGGCCTCTTTGCTTCGGCAGCCCCGGGATAGCTTCAGCTCTGAAATGCTTCCGAAGGAGCAGAGTCAGAGAACCTTCGAACCACAGAGCAGGTGAAGCCCAGAACAAGGACTGCTCTTGGCCTGAGAACACCCACTGCCCAGCGCTTCTTTGGGGTACGCACGTGTCGAGGATGGGGGTTGAATTCTGCTGCGTGATAACTTCTCCGGGCCACGTAGTGTGAGCGCAAGTAGAGTGGCCCTACATCTCCTCCCAGTTTCCTGTGTAAGTTGTAGAAGGCGAACTCCCTGCTTGAATCCCTGGGTGGGGTACGTACCGTCCAGAGAAAGATGGAAGCTTGGGACCCTGGGCTGGGAGCTAGGTTAATGTTCTGTGCATCCACTTCGCAGCTCTTCTCTCTAAGCGGGTCCCAAAGGCTTTTTGGAGGCGTTTCCTGAGAGGGTCGGAAACAGGAAAGTAGCCAACAGGCCACGGGGATGCCAGTTTTCTCTAGCAACAAGGCTACCAGCCTCAGACACTAGCGTTCTCTTTGGGACATGAAAGAACACTGTGCTTGGAAGCTCTTCCATCCAGTTTGCGAGTCGCGCTTCCACTGGGTCCTAGGATTCCAAGTGTTGCCATGCCGTTACAATGTCCAATTCTGAGGCCTAGGACGGCAGAGTGTCTGGCAGCTCTCAGAGAGACCTTAGCAGTGCAGGCTTTTTGGCTCCTTCCACCGAGAAACCAGCTCCTCCAGATCCTCTGTCGTTAGGTATTTCATGTCAGAATATCTCAGCGGGCCCTCAACCTCCTCCACGAAGTAAGGCACAAACGGCCTTGCCCTAAAGGGAAGAAGCCTTCTGAGTCCGGCAGAGAGGCAGTCTCTGCCACTCTGCATTCCCACACGGCTGAGCCCTGGGTATGGGACCGAGAGAGGGAGAAAGAGAGCCGTAACCCCGAGCTTTTCCACAATGCGGTACAGGCCTCACCCTTCAAGCCCAAGTCGATTTCATAGAGAAAACACCAGGCACCAGAACTCGGTGTGCTTTCCTGTGGCAAGGAAACTTAGCTTTCATTCCTTAGGTGGCACATTGGCTCAGGACTGCCCTACCCCAAGGACTCAGGCTGTGCAGCCCGACTGGTTGAGATCAGCCCTTCTGGCTCTCTCACGGATGAAACCAACTAGGAAAAGAGCCTCTCCGAAGCTGGGGAACGTGGTGGCTTTTCCTAGTCTACACAGGAACAGCACTCTGAGGGAGAGGAGCTGCTGACGTGTGGTAGCAAAATCTCCTCTGCTGAAGAGAAACATTTCATTGTAAGCGAGTTCCATCAGCCTTGCCACCTTTTCTCAGCTGGCTATACTGGAGGGCAGTCTGTTGGCAGACTCCCCGGAGGCCCTGCTTCCCAGGCTGTGATACACACACGCCGCCTGCTTCAGCCCAAAGGGACAGTTTATGGTAAGGTAAAAACCCTGTGCTGACAAGTTCCTGCGTAACCCTCGCACAAGCACAAGCATATTGGCCACTGGTCAAGGCTTTCCCCACAAGCTTAACACGTTTGGTCCCATCTAGCCTCCGAAGGCCGAGTTGACCTAGCTAGGAATCAAAGTTCAGGAAAGGTACTCAGGGTGCTGGTGACTGCAGGTTGTTTCACCAGGCAGCCCAAATCGAGTCCACCTCCTTACATTTTCCATGGGCAGAGCAAATGGTGTCAACTTACACGCCTCCGGCCAGGGAGGGGCGACGTACACTTTCTTCAGGGGAAACAAGCCATGCCTTCCGTGTGAAAGGCCTCTAGGCCTCTTTGCTTCGGCAGCCCCGGGATAGCTTCAGCTCTGAAATGCTTCCGAAGGAGCAGAGTCAGAGAACCTTCGAACCACAGAGCAGGTGAAGCCCAGAACAAGGACTGCTCTTGGCCTGAGAACACCCACTGCCCAGCGCTTCTTTGGGGTACGCACGTGTCGAGGATGGGGGTTGAATTCTGCTGCGTGATAACTTCTCCGGGCCACGTAGTGTGAGCGCAAGTAGAGTGGCCCTACATCTCCTCCCAGTTTCCTGTGTAAGTTGTAGAAGGCGAACTCCCTGCTTGAATCCCTGGGTGGGGTACGTACCGTCCAGAGAAAGATGGAAGCTTGGGACCCTGGGCTGGGAGCTAGGTTAATGTTCTGTGCATCCACTTCGCAGCTCTTCTCTCTAAGCGGGTCCCAAAGGCTTTTTGGAGGCGTTTCCTGAGAGGGTCGGAAACAGGAAAGTAGCCAACAGGCCACGGGGATGCCAGTTTTCTCTAGCAACAAGGCTACCAGCCTCAGACACTAGCGTTCTCTTTGGGACATGAAAGAACACTGTGCTTGGAAGCTCTTCCATCCAGTTTGCGAGTCGCGCTTCCACTGGGTCCTAGGATTCCAAGTGTTGCCATGCCGTTACAATGTCCAATTCTGAGGCCTAGGACGGCAGAGTGTCTGGCAGCTCTCAGAGAGACCTTAGCAGTGCAGGCTTTTTGGCTCCTTCCACCGAGAAACCAGCTCCTCCAGATCCTCTGTCGTTAGGTATTTCATGTCAGAATATCTCAGCGGGCCCTCAACCTCCTCCACGAAGTAAGGCACAAACGGCCTTGCCCTAAAGGGAAGAAGCCTTCTGAGTCCGGCAGAGAGGCAGTCTCTGCCACTCTGCATTCCCACACGGCTGAGCCCTGGGTATGGGACCGAGAGAGGGAGAAAGAGAGCCGTAACCCCGAGCTTTTCCACAATGCGGTACAGGCCTCACCCTTCAAGCCCAAGTCGATTTCATAGAGAAAACACCAGGCACCAGAACTCGGTGTGCTTTCCTGTGGCAAGGAAACTTAGCTTTCATTCCTTAGGTGGCACATTGGCTCAGGACTGCCCTACCCCAAGGACTCAGGCTGTGCAGCCCGACTGGTTGAGATCAGCCCTTCTGGCTCTCTCACGGATGAAACCAACTAGGAAAAGAGCCTCTCCGAAGCTGGGGAACGTGGTGGCTTTTCCTAGTCTACACAGGAACAGCACTCTGAGGGAGAGGAGCTGCTGACGTGTGGTAGCAAAATCTCCTCTGCTGAAGAGAAACATTTCATTGTAAGCGAGTTCCATCAGCCTTGCCACCTTTTCTCAGCTGGCTATACTGGAGGGCAGTCTGTTGGCAGACTCCCCGGAGGCCCTGCTTCCCAGGCTGTGATACACACACGCCGCCTGCTTCAGCCCAAAGGGACAGCTTATGGTAAGGTAAAAACCCTGTGCTGGCAAGTTCCTGCGTAACCCTCGCACAAGCACAAGCATATTGGCCATTGGTCAAGGCTTTCCCCACAAGCTTAACACGTTTGGTCCCATCTAGCCTCCGAAGGCCGAGTTGACCTAGCTAGGAATCAAAGTTCAGGAAAGGTACTCAGGGTGCTGGTGACTGCAGGTTGTTTCACCAGGCAGCCCAAATCGAGTCCACCTCCTTACATTTTCCATGGGCAGAGCAAATGGTGTCAACTTACACGCCTCCGGCCAGGGAGGGGCGACGTACACTTTCTTCAGGGGAAACAAGCCATGCCTTCCGTGTGAAAGGCCTCTAGGCCTCTTTGCTTCGGCAGCCCCGGGATAGCTTCAGCTCTGAAATGCTTCCGAAGGAGCAGAGTCAGAGAACCTTCGAACCACAGAGCAGGTGAAGCCCAGAACAAGGACTGCTCTTGGCCTGAGAACACCCACTGCCCAGCGCTTCTTTGGGGTACGCACGTGTCGAGGATGGGGGTTGAATTCTGCTGCGTGATAACTTCTCCGGGCCACGTAGTGTGAGCGCAAGTAGAGTGGCCCTACATCTCCTCCCAGTTTCCTGTGTAAGTTGTAGAAGGCGAACTCCCTGCTTGAATCCCTGGGTGGGGTACGTACCGTCCAGAGAAAGATGGAAGCTTGGGACCCTGGGCTGGGAGCTAGGTTAATGTTCTGTGCATCCACTTCGCAGCTCTTCTCTCTAAGCGGGTCCCAAAGGCTTTTTGGAGGCGTTTCCTGAGAGGGTCGGAAACAGGAAAGTAGCCAACAGGCCACGGGGATGCCAGTTTTCTCTAGCAACAAGGCTACCAGCCTCAGACACTAGCGTTCTCTTTGGGACATGAAAGAACACTGTGCTTGGAAGCTCTTCCATCCAGTTTGCGAGTCGCGCTTCCACTGGGTCCTAGGATTCCAAGTGTTGCCATGCCGTTACAATGTCCAATTCTGAGGCCTAGGACGGCAGAGTGTCTGGCAGCTCTCAGAGAGACCTTAGCAATGGAGGCTTTTTGGCTCCTTCCACCGAGAAACCAGCTCCTCCAGATCCTCTGTCGTTAGGTATTTCATGTCAGAATATCTCAGCGGGCCCTCAACCTCCTCCACGAAGTAAGGCACAAACGGCCTTGCCCTAAAGGGAAGAAGCCTTCTGAGTCCGGCAGAGAGGCAGTCTCTGCCACTCTGCATTCCCACACGGCTGAGCCCTGGGTATGGGACCGAGAGAGGGAGAAAGAGAGCCGTAACCCCGAGCTTTTCCACAATGCGGTACAGGCCTCACCCTTCAAGCCCAAGTCGATTTCATAGAGAAAACACCAGGCACCAGAACTCGGTGTGCTTTCCTGTGGCAAGGAAACTTAGCTTTCATTCCTTAGGTGGCACATTGGCTCAGGACTGCCCTACCCCAAGGACTCAGGCTGTGCAGCCCGACTGGTTGAGATCAGCCCTTCTGGCTCTCTCACGGATGAAACCAACTAGGAAAAGAGCCTCTCCGAAGCTGGGGAACGTGGTGGCTTTTCCTAGTCTACACAGGAACAGCACTCTGAGGGAGAGGAGCTGCTGACGTGTGGTAGCAAAATCTCCTCTGCTGAAGAGAAACATTTCATTGTAAGCGGGTTCCATCAGCCTTGCCACCTTTTCTCAGCTGGCTATACTGGAGGGCAGTCTGTTGGCAGACTCCCCGGAGGCCCTGCTTCCCAGGCTGTGATACACACACGCCGCCTGCTTCAGCCCAAAGGGACAGCTTATGGTAAGGTAAAAACCCTGTGCTGGCAAGTTCCTGCGTAACCCTCGCACAAGCACAAGCATATTGGCCATTGGTCAAGGCTTTCCCCACAAGCTTAACACGTTTGGTCCCATCTAGCCTCCGAAGGCCGAGTTGACCTAGCTAGGAATCAAAGTTCAGGAAAGGTACTCAGGGTGCTGGTGACTGCAGGTTGTTTCACCAGGCAGCCCAAATCCAGTCCACCTCCTTGCATTTTCCATGGGCAGAGCAAATGGTGTCAACTTACACGCCTCCGGCCAGGGAGGGGCGACCTACACATTCTTCAGGGAAACAAGCCATGCCTTCCGTGTGAAAGGCCTCTAGGCCTCTTTGCTTCGGCAGCCCCGGGATAGCTTCAGCTCTGAAATGCTTCCGAAGGAGCAGAGTCAGAGAACCTTCGAACCACAGAGCAGGTGAAGCCCAGAACAAGGACTGCTCTTGGCCTGAGAACACCCACTGCCCAGCGCTTCTTTGGGGTACGCACGTGTCGAGGATGGGGGTTGAATTCTGCTGCGTGATAACTTCTCCGGGCCACGTAGTGTGAGCGCAAGTAGAGTGGCCCTACATCTCCTCCCAGTTTCCTGTGTAAGTTGTAGAAGGCGAACTCCCTGCTTGAATCCCTGGGTGGGGTACGTACCGTCCAGAGAAAGATGGAAGCTTGGGACCCTGGGCTGGGAGCTAGGTTAATGTTCTGTGCATCCACTTCGCAGCTCTTCTCTCTAAGCGGGTCCCAAAGGCTTTTTGGAGGCGTTTCCTGAGAGGGTCGGAAACAGGAAAGTAGCCAACAGGCCACGGGGATGCCAGTTTTCTCTAGCAACAAGGCTACCAGCCTCAGACACTAGCGTTCTCTTTGGGACATGAAAGAACACTGTGCTTGGAAGCTCTTCCATCCAGTTTGCGAGTCGCGCTTCCACTGGGTCCTAGGATTCCAAGTGTTGCCATGCCGTTACAATGTCCAATTCTGAGGCCTAGGACGGCAGAGTGTCTGGCAGCTCTCAGAGAGACCTTAGCAATGGAGGCTTTTTGGCTCCTTCCACCGAGAAACCAGCTCCTCCAGATCCTCTGTCGTTAGGTATTTCATGTCAGAATATCTCAGCGGGCCCTCAACCTCCTCCACGAAGTAAGGCACAAACGGCCTTGCCCTAAAGGGAAGAAGCCTTCTGAGTCCGGCAGAGAGGCAGTCTCTGCCACTCTGCATTCCCACACGGCTGAGCCCTGGGTATGGGACCGAGAGAGGGAGAAAGAGAGCCGTAACCCCGAGCTTTTCCACAATGCGGTACAGGCCTCACCCTTCAAGCCCAAGTCGATTTCATAGAGAAAACACCAGGCACCAGAACTCGGTGTGCTTTCCTGTGGCAAGGAAACTTAGCTTTCATTCCTTAGGTGGCACATTGGCTCAGGACTGCCCTACCCCAAGGACTCAGGCTGTGCAGCCCGACTGGTTGAGATCAGCCCTTCTGGCTCTCTCACGGATGAAACCAACTAGGAAAAGAGCCTCTCCGAAGCTGGGGAACGTGGTGGCTTTTCCTAGTCTACACAGGAACAGCACTCTGAGGGAGAGGAGCTGCTGACGTGTGGTAGCAAAATCTCCTCTGCTGAAGAGAAACATTTCATTGTAAGCGAGTTCCATCAGCCTTGCCACCTTTTCTCAGCTGGCTATACTGGAGGGCAGTCTGTTGGCAGACTCCCCGGAGGCCCTGCTTCCCAGGCTGTGATACACACACGCCGCCTGCTTCAGCCCAAAGGGACAGTTTATGGTAAGGTAAAAACCCTGTGCTGGCAAGTTCCTGCGTAACCCTCGCACAAGCACAAGCATATTGGCCACTGGTCAAGGCTTTCCCCACAAGCTTAACACGTTTGGTCCCATCTAGCCTCCGAAGGCCGAGTTGACCTAGCTAGGAATCAAAGTTCAGGAAAGGTACTCAGGGTGCTGGTGACTGCAGGTTGTTTCACCAGGCAGCCCAAATCGAGTCCACCTCCTTACATTTTCCATGGGCAGAGCAAATGGTGTCAACTTACACGCCTCCGGCCAGGGAGGGGCGACGTACACTTTCTTCAGGGGAAACAAGCCATGCCTTCCGTGTGAAAGGCCTCTAGGCCTCTTTGCTTCGGCAGCCCCGGGATAGCTTCAGCTCTGAAATGCTTCCGAAGGAGCAGAGTCAGAGAACCTTCGAACCACAGAGCAGGTGAAGCCCAGAACAAGGACTGCTCTTGGCCTGAGAACACCCACTGCCCAGCGCTTCTTTGGGGTACGCACGTGTCGAGGATGGGGGTTGAATTCTGCTGCGTGATAACTTCTCCGGGCCACGTAGTGTGAGCGCAAGTAGAGTGGCCCTACATCTCCTCCCAGTTTCCTGTGTAAGTTGTAGAAGGCGAACTCCCTGCTTGAATCCCTGGGTGGGGTACGTACCGTCCAGAGAAAGATGGAAGCTTGGGACCCTGGGCTGGGAGCTAGGTTAATGTTCTGTGCATCCACTTCGCAGCTCTTCTCTCTAAGCGGGTCCCAAAGGCTTTTTGGAGGCGTTTCCTGAGAGGGTCGGAAACAGGAAAGTAGCCAACAGGCCACGGGGATGCCAGTTTTCTCTAGCAACAAGGCTACCAGCCTCAGACACTAGCGTTCTCTTTGGGACATGAAAGAACACTGTGCTTGGAAGCTCTTCCATCCAGTTTGCGAGTCGCGCTTCCACTGGGTCCTAGGATTCCAAGTGTTGCCATGCCGTTACAATGTCCAATTCTGAGGCCTAGGACGGCAGAGTGTCTGGCAGCTCTCAGAGAGACCTTAGCAGTGCAGGCTTTTTGGCTCCTTCCACCGAGAAACCAGCTCCTCCAGATCCTCTGTCGTTAGGTATTTCATGTCAGAATATCTCAGCGGGCCCTCAACCTCCTCCACGAAGTAAGGCACAAACGGCCTTGCCCTAAAGGGAAGAAGCCTTCTGAGTCCGGCAGAGAGGCAGTCTCTGCCACTCTGCATTCCCACACGGCTGAGCCCTGGGTATGGGACCGAGAGAGGGAGAAAGAGAGCCGTAACCCCGAGCTTTTCCACAATGCGGTACAGGCCTCACCCTTCAAGCCCAAGTCGATTTCATAGAGAAAACACCAGGCACCAGAACTCGGTGTGCTTTCCTGTGGCAAGGAAACTTAGCTTTCATTCCTTAGGTGGCACATTGGCTCAGGACTGCCCTACCCCAAGGACTCAGGCTGTGCAGCCCGACTGGTTGAGATCAGCCCTTCTGGCTCTCTCACGGATGAAACCAACTAGGAAAAGAGCCTCTCCGAAGCTGGGGAACGTGGTGGCTTTTCCTAGTCTACACAGGAACAGCACTCTGAGGGAGAGGAGCTGCTGACGTGTGGTAGCAAAATCTCCTCTGCTGAAGAGAAACATTTCATTGTAAGCGAGTTCCATCAGCCTTGCCACCTTTTCTCAGCTGGCTATACTGGAGGGCAGTCTGTTGGCAGACTCCCCGGAGGCCCTGCTTCCCAGGCTGTGATACACACACGCCGCCTGCTTCAGCCCAAAGGGACAGCTTATGGTAAGGTAAAAACCCTGTGCTGGCAAGTTCCTGCGTAACCCTCGCACAAGCACAAGCATATTGGCCACTGGTCAAGGCTTTCCCCACAAGCTTAACACGTTTGGTCCCATCTAGCCTCCGAAGGCCGAGTTGACCTAGCTAGGAATCAAAGTTCAGGAAAGGTACTCAGGGTGCTGGTGACTGCAGGTTGTTTCACCAGGCAGCCCAAATCGAGTCCACCTCCTTACATTTTCCATGGGCAGAGCAAATGGTGTCAACTTACACGCCTCCGGCCAGGGAGGGGCGACGTACACTTTCTTCAGGGGAAACAAGCCATGCCTTCCGTGTGAAAGGCCTCTAGGCCTCTTTGCTTCGGCAGCCCCGGGATAGCTTCAGCTCTGAAATGCTTCCGAAGGAGCAGAGTCAGAGAACCTTCGAACCACAGAGCAGGTGAAGCCCAGAACAAGGACTGCTCTTGGCCTGAGAACACCCACTGCCCAGCGCTTCTTTGGGGTACGCACGTGTCGAGGATGGGGGTTGAATTCTGCTGCGTGATAACTTCTCCGGGCCACGTAGTGTGAGCGCAAGTAGAGTGGCCCTACATCTCCTCCCAGTTTCCTGTGTAAGTTGTAGAAGGCGAACTCCCTGCTTGAATCCCTGGGTGGGGTACGTACCGTCCAGAGAAAGATGGAAGCTTGGGACCCTGGGCTGGGAGCTAGGTTAATGTTCTGTGCATCCACTTCGCAGCTCTTCTCTCTAAGCGGGTCCCAAAGGCTTTTTGGAGGCGTTTCCTGAGAGGGTCGGAAACAGGAAAGTAGCCAACAGGCCACGGGGATGCCAGTTTTCTCTAGCAACAAGGCTACCAGCCTCAGACACTAGCGTTCTCTTTGGGACATGAAAGAACACTGTGCTTGGAAGCTCTTCCATCCAGTTTGCGAGTCGCGCTTCCACTGGGTCCTAGGATTCCAAGTGTTGCCATGCCGTTACAATGTCCAATTCTGAGGCCTAGGACGGCAGAGTGTCTGGCAGCTCTCAGAGAGACCTTAGCAGTGCAGGCTTTTTGGCTCCTTCCACCGAGAAACCAGCTCCTCCAGATCCTCTGTCGTTAGGTATTTCATGTCAGAATATCTCAGCGGGCCCTCAACCTCCTCCACGAAGTAAGGCACAAACGGCCTTGCCCTAAAGGGAAGAAGCCTTCTGAGTCCGGCAGAGAGGCAGTCTCTGCCACTCTGCATTCCCACACGGCTGAGCCCTGGGTATGGGACCGAGAGAGGGAGAAAGAGAGCCGTAACCCCGAGCTTTTCCACAATGCGGTACAGGCCTCACCCTTCAAGCCCAAGTCGATTTCATAGAGAAAACACCAGGCACCAGAACTCGGTGTGCTTTCCTGTGGCAAGGAAACTTAGCTTTCATTCCTTAGGTGGCACATTGGCTCAGGACTGCCCTACCCCAAGGACTCAGGCTGTGCAGCCCGACTGGTTGAGATCAGCCCTTCTGGCTCTCTCACGGATGAAACCAACTAGGAAAAGAGCCTCTCCGAAGCTGGGGAACGTGGTGGCTTTTCCTAGTCTACACAGGAACAGCACTCTGAGGGAGAGGAGCTGCTGACGTGTGGTAGCAAAATCTCCTCTGCTGAAGAGAAACATTTCATTGTAAGCGGGTTCCATCAGCCTTGCCACCTTTTCTCAGCTGGCTATACTGGAGAGCAGTCTGTTGGCAGACTCCCCGGAGGCCCTGCTTCCCAGGCTGTGATACACACACGCCGCCTGCTTCAGCCCAAAGGGACAGCTTATGGTAAGGTAAAAACCCTGTGCTGGCAAGTTCCTGCGTAACCCTCGCACAAGCACAAGCATATTGGCCATTGGTCAAGGCTTTCCCCACAAGCTTAACACGTTTGGTCCCATCTAGCCTCCGAAGGCCGAGTTGACCTAGCTAGGAATCAAAGTTCAGGAAAGGTACTCAGGGTGCTGGTGACTGCAGGTTGTTTCACCAGGCAGCCCAAATCGAGTCCACCTCCTTACATTTTCCATGGGCAGAGCAAATGGTGTCAACTTACACGCCTCCGGCCAGGGAGGGGCGACGTACACTTTCTTCAGGGGAAACAAGCCATGCCTTCCGTGTGAAAGGCCTCTAGGCCTCTTTGCTTCGGCAGCCCCGGGATAGCTTCAGCTCTGAAATGCTTCCGAAGGAGCAGAGTCAGAGAACCTTCGAACCACAGAGCAGGTGAAGCCCAGAACAAGGACTGCTCTTGGCCTGAGAACACCCACTGCCCAGCGCTTCTTTGGGGTACGCACGTGTCGAGGATGGGGGTTGAATTCTGCTGCGTGATAACTTCTCCGGGCCACGTAGTGTGAGCGCAAGTAGAGTGGCCCTACATCTCCTCCCAGTTTCCTGTGTAAGTTGTAGAAGGCGAACTCCCTGCTTGAATCCCTGGGTGGGGTACGTACCGTCCAGAGAAAGATGGAAGCTTGGGACCCTGGGCTGGGAGCTAGGTTAATGTTCTGTGCATCCACTTCGCAGCTCTTCTCTCTAAGCGGGTCCCAAAGGCTTTTTGGAGGCGTTTCCTGAGAGGGTCGGAAACAGGAAAGTAGCCAACAGGCCACGGGGATGCCAGTTTTCTCTAGCAACAAGGCTACCAGCCTCAGACACTAGCGTTCTCTTTGGGACATGAAAGAACACTGTGCTTGGAAGCTCTTCCATCCAGTTTGCGAGTCGCGCTTCCACTGGGTCCTAGGATTCCAAGTGTTGCCATGCCGTTACAATGTCCAATTCTGAGGCCTAGGACGGCAGAGTGTCTGGCAGCTCTCAGAGAGACCTTAGCAGTGCAGGCTTTTTGGCTCCTTCCACCGAGAAACCAGCTCCTCCAGATCCTCTGTCGTTAGGTATTTCATGTCAGAATATCTCAGCGGGCCCTCAACCTCCTCCACGAAGTAAGGCACAAACGGCCTTGCCCTAAAGGGAAGAAGCCTTCTGAGTCCGGCAGAGAGGCAGTCTCTGCCACTCTGCATTCCCACACGGCTGAGCCCTGGGTATGGGACCGAGAGAGGGAGAAAGAGAGCCGTAACCCCGAGCTTTTCCACAATGCGGTACAGGCCTCACCCTTCAAGCCCAAGTCGATTTCATAGAGAAAACACCAGGCACCAGAACTCGGTGTGCTTTCCTGTGGCAAGGAAACTTAGCTTTCATTCCTTAGGTGGCACATTGGCTCAGGACTGCCCTACCCCAAGGACTCAGGCTGTGCAGCCCGACTGGTTGAGATCAGCCCTTCTGGCTCTCACGGATGAAACCAACTAGGAAAAGAGCCTCTCCGAAGCTGGGGAACGTGGTGGCTTTTCCTAGTCTACACAGGAACAGCACTCTGAGGGAGAGGAGCTGCTGACGTGTGGTAGCAAAATCTCCTCTGCTGAAGAGAAACATTTCATTGTAAGCGAGTTCCATCAGCCTTGCCACCTTTTCTCAGCTGGCTATACTGGAGGGCAGTCTGTTGGCAGACTCCCCGGAGGCCCTGCTTCCCAGGCTGTGATACACACACGCCGCCTGCTTCAGCCCAAAGGGACAGTTTATGGTAAGGTAAAAACCCTGTGCTGGCAAGTTCCTGCGTAACCCTCGCACAAGCACAAGCATATTGGCCACTGGTCAAGGCTTTCCCCACAAGCTTAACACGTTTGGTCCCATCTAGCCTCCGAAGGCCGAGTTGACCTAGCTAGGAATCAAAGTTCAGGAAAGGTACTCAGGGTGCTGGTGACTGCAGGTTGTTTCACCAGGCAGCCCAAATCGAGTCCACCTCCTTACATTTTCCATGGGCAGAGCAAATGGTGTCAACTTACACGCCTCCGGCCAGGGAGGGGCGACGTACACTTTCTTCAGGGGAAACAAGCCATGCCTTCCGTGTGAAAGGCCTCTAGGCCTCTTTGCTTCGGCAGCCCCGGGATAGCTTCAGCTCTGAAATGCTTCCGAAGGAGCAGAGTCAGAGAACCTTCGAACCACAGAGCAGGTGAAGCCCAGAACAAGGACTGCTCTTGGCCTGAGAACACCCACTGCCCAGCGCTTCTTTGGGGTACGCACGTGTCGAGGATGGGGGTTGAATTCTGCTGCGTGATAACTTCTCCGGGCCACGTAGTGTGAGCGCAAGTAGAGTGGCCCTACATCTCCTCCCAGTTTCCTGTGTAAGTTGTAGAAGGCGAACTCCCTGCTTGAATCCCTGGGTGGGGTACGTACCGTCCAGAGAAAGATGGAAGCTTGGGACCCTGGGCTGGGAGCTAGGTTAATGTTCTGTGCATCCACTTCGCAGCTCTTCTCTCTAAGCGGGTCCCAAAGGCTTTTTGGAGGCGTTTCCTGAGAGGGTCGGAAACAGGAAAGTAGCCAACAGGCCACGGGGATGCCAGTTTTCTCTAGCAACAAGGCTACCAGCCTCAGACACTAGCGTTCTCTTTGGGACATGAAAGAACACTGTGCTTGGAAGCTCTTCCATCCAGTTTGCGAGTCGCGCTTCCACTGGGTCCTAGGATTCCAAGTGTTGCCATGCCGTTACAATGTCCAATTCTGAGGCCTAGGACGGCAGAGTGTCTGGCAGCTCTCAGAGAGACCTTAGCAGTGCAGGCTTTTTGGCTCCTTCCACCGAGAAACCAGCTCCTCCAGATCCTCTGTCGTTAGGTATTTCATGTCAGAATATCTCAGCGGGCCCTCAACCTCCTCCACGAAGTAAGGCACAAACGGCCTTGCCCTAAAGGGAAGAAGCCTTCTGAGTCCGGCAGAGAGGCAGTCTCTGCCACTCTGCATTCCCACACGGCTGAGCCCTGGGTATGGGACCGAGAGAGGGAGAAAGAGAGCCGTAACCCCGAGCTTTTCCACAATGCGGTACAGGCCTCACCCTTCAAGCCCAAGTCGATTTCATAGAGAAAACACCAGGCACCAGAACTCGGTGTGCTTTCCTGTGGCAAGGAAACTTAGCTTTCATTCCTTAGGTGGCACATTGGCTCAGGACTGCCCTACCCCAAGGACTCAGGCTGTGCAGCCCGACTGGTTGAGATCAGCCCTTCTGGCTCTCTCACGGATGAAACCAACTAGGAAAAGAGCCTCTCCGAAGCTGGGGAACGTGGTGGCTTTTCCTAGTCTACACAGGAACAGCACTCTGAGGGAGAGGAGCTGCTGACGTGTGGTAGCAAAATCTCCTCTGCTGAAGAGAAACATTTCATTGTAAGCGAGTTCCATCAGCCTTGCCACCTTTTCTCAGCTGGCTATACTGGAGGGCAGTCTGTTGGCAGACTCCCCGGAGGCCCTGCTTCCCAGGCTGTGATACACACACGCCGCCTGCTTCAGCCCAAAGGGACAGCTTATGGTAAGGTAAAAACCCTGTGCTGGCAAGTTCCTGCGTAACCCTCGCACAAGCACAAGCATATTGGCCATTGGTCAAGGCTTTCCCCACAAGCTTAACACGTTTGGTCCCATCTAGCCTCCGAAGGCCGAGGTGACCTAGCTAGGAATCAAAGTTCAGGAAAGGTACTCAGGGTGCTGGTGACTGCAGGTTGTTTCACCAGGCAGCCCAAATGGAGTCCACCTCCTTACATTTTCCATGGGCAGAGCAAATGGTGTCAACTTACACGCCTCCGGCCAGGGAGGGGCGACGTACACTTTCTTCAGGGGAAACAAGCCATGCCTTCCGTGTGAAAGGCCTCTAGGCCTCTTTGCTTCGGCAGCCCCGGGATAGCTTCAGCTCTGAAATGCTTCCGAAGGAGCAGAGTCAGAGAACCTTCGAACCACAGAGCAGGTGAAGCCCAGAACAAGGACTGCTCTTGGCCTGAGAACACCCACTGCCCAGCGCTTCTTTGGGGTACGCACGTGTCGAGGATGGGGGTTGAATTCTGCTGCGTGATAACTTCTCCGGGCCACGTAGTGTGAGCGCAAGTAGAGTGGCCCTACATCTCCTCCCAGTTTCCTGTGTAAGTTGTAGAAGGCGAACTCCCTGCTTGAATCCCTGGGTGGGGTACGTACCGTCCAGAGAAAGATGGAAGCTTGGGACCCTGGGCTGGGAGCTAGGTTAATGTTCTGTGCATCCACTTCGCAGCTCTTCTCTCTAAGCGGGTCCCAAAGGCTTTTTGGAGGCGTTTCCTGAGAGGGTCGGAAACAGGAAAGTAGCCAACAGGCCACGGGGATGCCAGTTTTCTCTAGCAACAAGGCTACCAGCCTCAGACACTAGCGTTCTCTTTGGGACATGAAAGAACACTGTGCTTGGAAGCTCTTCCATCCAGTTTGCGAGTCGCGCTTCCACTGGGTCCTAGGATTCCAAGTGTTGCCATGCCGTTACAATGTCCAATTCTGAGGCCTAGGACGGCAGAGTGTCTGGCAGCTCTCAGAGAGACCTTAGCAGTGCAGGCTTTTTGGCTCCTTCCACCGAGAAACCAGCTCCTCCAGATCCTCTGTCGTTAGGTATTTCATGTCAGAATATCTCAGCGGGCCCTCAACCTCCTCCACGAAGTAAGGCACAAACGGCCTTGCCCTAAAGGGAAGAAGCCTTCTGAGTCCGGCAGAGAGGCAGTCTCTGCCACTCTGCATTCCCACACGGCTGAGCCCTGGGTATGGGACCGAGAGAGGGAGAAAGAGAGCCGTAACCCCGAGCTTTTCCACAATGCGGTACAGGCCTCACCCTTCAAGCCCAAGTCGATTTCATAGAGAAAACACCAGGCACCAGAACTCGGTGTGCTTTCCTGTGGCAAGGAAACTTAGCTTTCATTCCTTAGGTGGCACATTGGCTCAGGACTGCCCTACCCCAAGGACTCAGGCTGTGCAGCCCGACTGGTTGAGATCAGCCCTTCTGGCTCTCTCACGGATGAAACCAACTAGGAAAAGAGCCTCTCCGAAGCTGGGGAACGTGGTGGCTTTTCCTAGTCTACACAGGAACAGCACTCTGAGGGAGAGGAGCTGCTGACGTGTGGTAGCAAAATCTCCTCTGCTGAAGAGAAACATTTCATTGTAAGCGGGTTCCATCAGCCTTGCCACCTTTTCTCAGCTGGCTATACTGGAGGGCAGTCTGTTGGCAGACTCCCCGGAGGCCCTGCTTCCCAGGCTGTGATACACACACGCCGCCTGCTTCAGCCCAAAGGGACAGCTTATGGTAAGGTAAAAACCCTGTGCTGGCAAGTTCCTGCGTAACCCTCGCACAAGCACAAGCATATTGGCCATTGGTCAAGGCTTTCCCCACAAGCTTAACACGTTTGGTCCCATCTAGCCTCCGAAGGCCGAGTTGACCTAGCTAGGAATCAAAGTTCAGGAAAGGTACTCAGGGTGCTGGTGACTGCAGGTTGTTTCACCAGGCAGCCCAAATCGAGTCCACCTCCTTACATTTTCCATGGGCAGAGCAAATGGTGTCAACTTACACGCCTCCGGCCAGGGAGGGGCGACGTACACTTTCTTCAGGGGAAACAAGCCATGCCTTCCGTGTGAAAGGCCTCTAGGCCTCTTTGCTTCGGCAGCCCCGGGATAGCTTCAGCTCTGAAATGCTTCCGAAGGAGCAGAGTCAGAGAACCTTCGAACCACAGAGCAGGTGAAGCCCAGAACAAGGACTGCTCTTGGCCTGAGAACACCCACTGCCCAGCGCTTCTTTGGGGTACGCACGTGTCGAGGATGGGGGTTGAATTCTGCTGCGTGATAACTTCTCCGGGCCACGTAGTGTGAGCGCAAGTAGAGTGGCCCTACATCTCCTCCCAGTTTCCTGTGTAAGTTGTAGAAGGCGAACTCCCTGCTTGAATCCCTGGGTGGGGTACGTACCGTCCAGAGAAAGATGGAAGCTTGGGACCCTGGGCTGGGAGCTAGGTTAATGTTCTGTGCATCCACTTCGCAGCTCTTCTCTCTAAGCGGGTCCCAAAGGCTTTTTGGAGGCGTTTCCTGAGAGGGTCGGAAACAGGAAAGTAGCCAACAGGCCACGGGGATGCCAGTTTTCTCTAGCAACAAGGCTACCAGCCTCAGACACTAGCGTTCTCTTTGGGACATGAAAGAACACTGTGCTTGGAAGCTCTTCCATCCAGTTTGCGAGTCGCGCTTCCACTGGGTCCTAGGATTCCAAGTGTTGCCATGCCGTTACAATGTCCAATTCTGAGGCCTAGGACGGCAGAGTGTCTGGCAGCTCTCAGAGAGACCTTAGCAATGGAGGCTTTTTGGCTCCTTCCACCGAGAAACCAGCTCCTCCAGATCCTCTGTCGTTAGGTATTTCATGTCAGAATATCTCAGCGGGCCCTCAACCTCCTCCACGAAGTAAGGCACAAACGGCCTTGCCCTAAAGGGAAGAAGCCTTCTGAGTCCGGCAGAGAGGCAGTCTCTGCCACTCTGCATTCCCACACGGCTGAGCCCTGGGTATGGGACCGAGAGAGGGAGAAAGAGAGCCGTAACCCCGAGCTTTTCCACAATGCGGTACAGGCCTCACCCTTCAAGCCCAAGTCGATTTCATAGAGAAAACACCAGGCACCAGAACTCGGTGTGCTTTCCTGTGGCAAGGAAACTTAGCTTTCATTCCTTAGGTGGCACATTGGCTCAGGACTGCCCTACCCCAAGGACTCAGGCTGTGCAGCCCGACTGGTTGAGATCAGCCCTTCTGGCTCTCTCACGGATGAAACCAACTAGGAAAAGAGCCTCTCCGAAGCTGGGGAACGTGGTGGCTTTTCCTAGTCTACACAGGAACAGCACTCTGAGGGAGAGGAGCTGCTGACGTGTGGTAGCAAAATCTCCTCTGCTGAAGAGAAACATTTCATTGTAAGCGGGTTCCATCAGCCTTGCCACCTTTTCTCAGCTGGCTATACTGGAGGGCAGTCTGTTGGCAGACTCCCCGGAGGCCCTGCTTCCCAGGCTGTGATACACACACGCCGCCTGCTTCAGCCCAAAGGGACAGCTTATGGTAAGGTAAAAACCCTGTGCTGGCAAGTTCCTGCGTAACCCTCGCACAAGCACAAGCATATTGGCCATTGGTCAAGGCTTTCCCCACAAGCTTAACACGTTTGGTCCCATCTAGCCTCCGAAGGCCGAGTTGACCTAGCTAGGAATCAAAGTTCAGGAAAGGTACTCAGGGTGCTGGTGACTGCAGGTTGTTTCACCAGGCAGCCCAAATCGAGTCCACCTCCTTACATTTTCCATGGGCAGAGCAAATGGTGTCAACTTACACGCCTCCGGCCAGGGAGGGGCGACGTACACTTTCTTCAGGGGAAACAAGCCATGCCTTCCGTGTGAAAGGCCTCTAGGCCTCTTTGCTTCGGCAGCCCCGGGATAGCTTCAGCTCTGAAATGCTTCCGAAGGAGCAGAGTCAGAGAACCTTCGAACCACAGAGCAGGTGAAGCCCAGAACAAGGACTGCTCTTGGCCTGAGAACACCCACTGCCCAGCGCTTCTTTGGGGTACGCACGTGTCGAGGATGGGGGTTGAATTCTGCTGCGTGATAACTTCTCCGGGCCACGTAGTGTGAGCGCAAGTAGAGTGGCCCTACATCTCCTCCCAGTTTCCTGTGTAAGTTGTAGAAGGCGAACTCCCTGCTTGAATCCCTGGGTGGGGTACGTACCGTCCAGAGAAAGATGGAAGCTTGGGACCCTGGGCTGGGAGCTAGGTTAATGTTCTGTGCATCCACTTCGCAGCTCTTCTCTCTAAGCGGGTCCCAAAGGCTTTTTGGAGGCGTTTCCTGAGAGGGTCGGAAACAGGAAAGTAGCCAACAGGCCACGGGGATGCCAGTTTTCTCTAGCAACAAGGCTACCAGCCTCAGACACTAGCGTTCTCTTTGGGACATGAAAGAACACTGTGCTTGGAAGCTCTTCCATCCAGTTTGCGAGTCGCGCTTCCACTGGGTCCTAGGATTCCAAGTGTTGCCATGCCGTTACAATGTCCAATTCTGAGGCCTAGGACGGCAGAGTGTCTGGCAGCTCTCAGAGAGACCTTAGCAGTGCAGGCTTTTTGGCTCCTTCCACCGAGAAACCAGCTCCTCCAGATCCTCTGTCGTTAGGTATTTCATGTCAGAATATCTCAGCGGGCCCTCAACCTCCTCCACGAAGTAAGGCACAAACGGCCTTGCCCTAAAGGGAAGAAGCCTTCTGAGTCCGGCAGAGAGGCAGTCTCTGCCACTCTGCATTCCCACACGGCTGAGCCCTGGGTATGGGACCGAGAGAGGGAGAAAGAGAGCCGTAACCCCGAGCTTTTCCACAATGCGGTACAGGCCTCACCCTTCAAGCCCAAGTCGATTTCATAGAGAAAACACCAGGCACCAGAACTCGGTGTGCTTTCCTGTGGCAAGGAAACTTAGCTTTCATTCCTTAGGTGGCACATTGGCTCAGGACTGCCCTACCCCAAGGACTCAGGCTGTGCAGCCCGACTGGTTGAGATCAGCCCTTCTGGCTCTCTCACGGATGAAACCAACTAGGAAAAGAGCCTCTCCGAAGCTGGGGAACGTGGTGGCTTTTCCTAGTCTACACAGGAACAGCACTCTGAGGGAGAGGAGCTGCTGACGTGTGGTAGCAAAATCTCCTCTGCTGAAGAGAAACATTTCATTGTAAGCGGGTTCCATCAGCCTTGCCACCTTTTCTCAGCTGGCTATACTGGAGGGCAGTCTGTTGGCAGACTCCCCGGAGGCCCTGCTTCCCAGGCTGTGATACACACACGCCGCCTGCTTCAGCCCAAAGGGACAGCTTATGGTAAGGTAAAAACCCTGTGCTGGCAAGTTCCTGCGTAACCCTCGCACAAGCACAAGCATATTGGCCACTGGTCAAGGCTTTCGCCACAAGCTTCACACGTTTGGTCCCATCTAGCCTCCGAAGGCCGAGTTGACCTAGCTAGGAATCAAAGTTCAGGAAAGGTACTCAGGGTGCTGGTGACTGCAGGTTGTTTCACCAGGCAGCCCAAATCCAGTCCACCTCCTTGCATTTTCCATGGGCAGAGCAAATGGTGTCAACTTACACGCCTCCGGCCAGGGAGGGGCGACCTACACATTCTTCAGGGAAACAAGCCATGCCTTCCGTGTGAAAGGCCTCTAGGCCTCTTTGCTTCGGCAGCCCCGGGATAGCTTCAGCTCTGAAATGCTTCCGAAGGAGCAGAGTCAGAGAACCTTCGAACCACAGAGCAGGTGAAGCCCAGAACAAGGACTGCTCTTGGCCTGAGAACACCCACTGCCCAGCGCTTCTTTGGGGTACGCACGTGTCGAGGATGGGGGTTGAATTCTGCTGCGTGATAACTTCTCCGGGCCACGTAGTGTGAGCGCAAGTAGAGTGGCCCTACATCTCCTCCCAGTTTCCTGTGTAAGTTGTAGAAGGCGAACTCCCTGCTTGAATCCCTGGGTGGGGTACGTACCGTCCAGAGAAAGATGGAAGCTTGGGACCCTGGGCTGGGAGCTAGGTTAATGTTCTGTGCATCCACTTCGCAGCTCTTCTCTCTAAGCGGGTCCCAAAGGCTTTTTGGAGGCGTTTCCTGAGAGGGTCGGAAACAGGAAAGTAGCCAACAGGCCACGGGGATGCCAGTTTTCTCTAGCAACAAGGCTACCAGCCTCAGACACTAGCGTTCTCTTTGGGACATGAAAGAACACTGTGCTTGGAAGCTCTTCCATCCAGTTTGCGAGTCGCGCTTCCACTGGGTCCTAGGATTCCAAGTGTTGCCATGCCGTTACAATGTCCAATTCTGAGGCCTAGGACGGCAGAGTGTCTGGCAGCTCTCAGAGAGACCTTAGCAATGGAGGCTTTTTGGCTCCTTCCACCGAGAAACCAGCTCCTCCAGATCCTCTGTCGTTAGGTATTTCATGTCAGAATATCTCAGCGGGCCCTCAACCTCCTCCACGAAGTAAGGCACAAACGGCCTTGCCCTAAAGGGAAGAAGCCTTCTGAGTCCGGCAGAGAGGCAGTCTCTGCCACTCTGCATTCCCACACGGCTGAGCCCTGGGTATGGGACCGAGAGAGGGAGAAAGAGAGCCGTAACCCCGAGCTTTTCCACAATGCGGTACAGGCCTCACCCTTCAAGCCCAAGTCGATTTCATAGAGAAAACACCAGGCACCAGAACTCGGTGTGCTTTCCTGTGGCAAGGAAACTTAGCTTTCATTCCTTAGGTGGCACATTGGCTCAGGACTGCCCTACCCCAAGGACTCAGGCTGTGCAGCCCGACTGGTTGAGATCAGCCCTTCTGGCTCTCTCACGGATGAAACCAACTAGGAAAAGAGCCTCTCCGAAGCTGGGGAACGTGGTGGCTTTTCCTAGTCTACACAGGAACAGCACTCTGAGGGAGAGGAGCTGCTGACGTGTGGTAGCAAAATCTCCTCTGCTGAAGAGAAACATTTCATTGTAAGCGGGTTCCATCAGCCTTGCCACCTTTTCTCAGCTGGCTATACTGGAGGGCAGTCTGTTGGCAGACTCCCCGGAGGCCCTGCTTCCCAGGCTGTGATACACACACGCCGCCTGCTTCAGCCCAAAGGGACAGCTTATGGTAAGGTAAAAACCCTGTGCTGGCAAGTTCCTGCGTAACCCTCGCACAAGCACAAGCATATTGGCCATTGGTCAAGGCTTTCCCCACAAGCTTAACACGTTTGGTCCCATCTAGCCTCCGAAGGCCGAGTTGACCTAGCTAGGAATCAAAGTTCAGGAAAGGTACTCAGGGTGCTGGTGACTGCAGGTTGTTTCACCAGGCAGCCCAAATGGAGTCCACCTCCTTGCATTTTCCATGGGCAGAGCAAATGGTGTCAACTTACACGCCTCCGGCCAGGGAGGGGCGACCTACACATTCTTCAGGGAAACAAGCCATGCCTTCCGTGTGAAAGGCCTCTAGGCCTCTTTGCTTCGGCAGCCCCGGGATAGCTTCAGCTCTGAAATGCTTCCGAAGGAGCAGAGTCAGAGAACCTTCGAACCACAGAGCAGGTGAAGCCCAGAACAAGGACTGCTCTTGGCCTGAGAACACCCACTGCCCAGCGCTTCTTTGGGGTACGCACGTGTCGAGGATGGGGGTTGAATTCTGCTGCGTGATAACTTCTCCGGGCCACGTAGTGTGAGCGCAAGTAGAGTGGCCCTACATCTCCTCCCAGTTTCCTGTGTAAGTTGTAGAAGGCGAACTCCCTGCTTGAATCCCTGGGTGGGGTACGTACCGTCCAGAGAAAGATGGAAGCTTGGGACCCTGGGCTGGGAGCTAGGTTAATGTTCTGTGCATCCACTTCGCAGCTCTTCTCTCTAAGCGGGTCCCAAAGGCTTTTTGGAGGCGTTTCCTGAGAGGGTCGGAAACAGGAAAGTAGCCAACAGGCCACGGGGATGCCAGTTTTCTCTAGCAACAAGGCTACCAGCCTCAGACACTAGCGTTCTCTTTGGGACATGAAAGAACACTGTGCTTGGAAGCTCTTCCATCCAGTTTGCGAGTCGCGCTTCCACTGGGTCCTAGGATTCCAAGTGTTGCCATGCCGTTACAATGTCCAATTCTGAGGCCTAGGACGGCAGAGTGTCTGGCAGCTCTCAGAGAGACCTTAGCAATGGAGGCTTTTTGGCTCCTTCCACCGAGAAACCAGCTCCTCCAGATCCTCTGTCGTTAGGTATTTCATGTCAGAATATCTCAGCGGGCCCTCAACCTCCTCCACGAAGTAAGGCACAAACGGCCTTGCCCTAAAGGGAAGAAGCCTTCTGAGTCCGGCAGAGAGGCAGTCTCTGCCACTCTGCATTCCCACACGGCTGAGCCCTGGGTATGGGACCGAGAGAGGGAGAAAGAGAGCCGTAACCCCGAGCTTTTCCACAATGCGGTACAGGCCTCACCCTTCAAGCCCAAGTCGATTTCATAGAGAAAACACCAGGCACCAGAACTCGGTGTGCTTTCCTGTGGCAAGGAAACTTAGCTTTCATTCCTTAGGTGGCACATTGGCTCAGGACTGCCCTACCCCAAGGACTCAGGCTGTGCAGCCCGACTGGTTGAGATCAGCCCTTCTGGCTCTCTCACGGATGAAACCAACTAGGAAAAGAGCCTCTCCGAAGCTGGGGAACGTGGTGGCTTTTCCTAGTCTACACAGGAACAGCACTCTGAGGGAGAGGAGCTGCTGACGTGTGGTAGCAAAATCTCCTCTGCTGAAGAGAAACATTTCATTGTAAGCGGGTTCCATCAGCCTTGCCACCTTTTCTCAGCTGGCTATACTGGAGGGCAGTCTGTTGGCAGACTCCCCGGAGGCCCTGCTTCCCAGGCTGTGATACACACACGCCGCCTGCTTCAGCCCAAAGGGACAGCTTATGGTAAGGTAAAAACCCTGTGCTGGCAAGTTCCTGCGTAACCCTCGCACAAGCACAAGCATATTGGCCATTGGTCAAGGCTTTCCCCACAAGCTTAACACGTTTGGTCCCATCTAGCCTCCGAAGGCCGAGTTGACCTAGCTAGGAATCAAAGTTCAGGAAAGGTACTCAGGGTGCTGGTGACTGCAGGTTGTTTCACCAGGCAGCCCAAATCCAGTCCACCTCCTTGCATTTTCCATGGGCAGAGCAAATGGTGTCAACTTACACGCCTCCGGCCAGGGAGGGGCGACCTACACATTCTTCAGGGAAACAAGCCATGCCTTCCGTGTGAAAGGCCTCTAGGCCTCTTTGCTTCGGCAGCCCCGGGATAGCTTCAGCTCTGAAATGCTTCCGAAGGAGCAGAGTCAGAGAACCTTCGAACCACAGAGCAGGTGAAGCCCAGAACAAGGACTGCTCTTGGCCTGAGAACACCCACTGCCCAGCGCTTCTTTGGGGTACGCACGTGTCGAGGATGGGGGTTGAATTCTGCTGCGTGATAACTTCTCCGGGCCACGTAGTGTGAGCGCAAGTAGAGTGGCCCTACATCTCCTCCCAGTTTCCTGTGTAAGTTGTAGAAGGCGAACTCCCTGCTTGAATCCCTGGGTGGGGTACGTACCGTCCAGAGAAAGATGGAAGCTTGGGACCCTGGGCTGGGAGCTAGGTTAATGTTCTGTGCATCCACTTCGCAGCTCTTCTCTCTAAGCGGGTCCCAAAGGCTTTTTGGAGGCGTTTCCTGAGAGGGTCGGAAACAGGAAAGTAGCCAACAGGCCACGGGGATGCCAGTTTTCTCTAGCAACAAGGCTACCAGCCTCAGACACTAGCGTTCTCTTTGGGACATGAAAGAACACTGTGCTTGGAAGCTCTTCCATCCAGTTTGCGAGTCGCGCTTCCACTGGGTCCTAGGATTCCAAGTGTTGCCATGCCGTTACAATGTCCAATTCTGAGGCCTAGGACGGCAGAGTGTCTGGCAGCTCTCAGAGAGACCTTAGCAATGGAGGCTTTTTGGCTCCTTCCACCGAGAAACCAGCTCCTCCAGATCCTCTGTCGTTAGGTATTTCATGTCAGAATATCTCAGCGGGCCCTCAACCTCCTCCACGAAGTAAGGCACAAACGGCCTTGCCCTAAAGGGAAGAAGCCTTCTGAGTCCGGCAGAGAGGCAGTCTCTGCCACTCTGCATTCCCACACGGCTGAGCCCTGGGTATGGGACCGAGAGAGGGAGAAAGAGAGCCGTAACCCCGAGCTTTTCCACAATGCGGTACAGGCCTCACCCTTCAAGCCCAAGTCGATTTCATAGAGAAAACACCAGGCACCAGAACTCGGTGTGCTTTCCTGTGGCAAGGAAACTTAGCTTTCATTCCTTAGGTGGCACATTGGCTCAGGACTGCCCTACCCCAAGGACTCAGGCTGTGCAGCCCGACTGGTTGAGATCAGCCCTTCTGGCTCTCTCACGGATGAAACCAACTAGGAAAAGAGCCTCTCCGAAGCTGGGGAACGTGGTGGCTTTTCCTAGTCTACACAGGAACAGCACTCTGAGGGAGAGGAGCTGCTGACGTGTGGTAGCAAAATCTCCTCTGCTGAAGAGAAACATTTCATTGTAAGCGAGTTCCATCAGCCTTGCCACCTTTTCTCAGCTGGCTATACTGGAGGGCAGTCTGTTGGCAGACTCCCCGGAGGCCCTGCTTCCCAGGCTGTGATACACACACGCCGCCTGCTTCAGCCCAAAGGGACAGCTTATGGTAAGGTAAAAACCCTGTGCTGGCAAGTTCCTGCGTAACCCTCGCACAAGCACAAGCATATTGGCCACTGGTCAAGGCTTTCCCCACAAGCTTAACACGTTTGGTCCCATCTAGCCTCCGAAGGCCGAGTTGACCTAGCTAGGAATCAAAGTTCAGGAAAGGTACTCAGGGTGCTGGTGACTGCAGGTTGTTTCACCAGGCAGCCCAAATCAAGTCCACCTCCTTACATTTTCCATGGGCAGAGCAAATGGTGTCAACTTACACGCCTCCGGCCAGGGAGGGGCGACGTACACTTTCTTCAGGGGAAACAAGCCATGCCTTCCGTGTGAAAGGCCTCTAGGCCTCTTTGCTTCGGCAGCCCCGGGATAGCTTCAGCTCTGAAATGCTTCCGAAGGAGCAGAGTCAGAGAACCTTCGAACCACAGAGCAGGTGAAGCCCAGAACAAGGACTGCTCTTGGCCTGAGAACACCCACTGCCCAGCGCTTCTTTGGGGTACGCACGTGTCGAGGATGGGGGTTGAATTCTGCTGCGTGATAACTTCTCCGGGCCACGTAGTGTGAGCGCAAGTAGAGTGGCCCTACATCTCCTCCCAGTTTCCTGTGTAAGTTGTAGAAGGCGAACTCCCTGCTTGAATCCCTGGGTGGGGTACGTACCGTCCAGAGAAAGATGGAAGCTTGGGACCCTGGGCTGGGAGCTAGGTTAATGTTCTGTGCATCCACTTCGCAGCTCTTCTCTCTAAGCGGGTCCCAAAGGCTTTTTGGAGGCGTTTCCTGAGAGGGTCGGAAACAGGAAAGTAGCCAACAGGCCACGGGGATGCCAGTTTTCTCTAGCAACAAGGCTACCAGCCTCAGACACTAGCGTTCTCTTTGGGACATGAAAGAACACTGTGCTTGGAAGCTCTTCCATCCAGTTTGCGAGTCGCGCTTCCACTGGGTCCTAGGATTCCAAGTGTTGCCATGCCGTTACAATGTCCAATTCTGAGGCCTAGGACGGCAGAGTGTCTGGCAGCTCTCAGAGAGACCTTAGCAGTGCAGGCTTTTTGGCTCCTTCCACCGAGAAACCAGCTCCTCCAGATCCTCTGTCGTTAGGTATTTCATGTCAGAATATCTCAGCGGGCCCTCAACCTCCTCCACGAAGTAAGGCACAAACGGCCTTGCCCTAAAGGGAAGAAGCCTTCTGAGTCCGGCAGAGAGGCAGTCTCTGCCACTCTGCATTCCCACACGGCTGAGCCCTGGGTATGGGACCGAGAGAGGGAGAAAGAGAGCCGTAACCCCGAGCTTTTCCACAATGCGGTACAGGCCTCACCCTTCAAGCCCAAGTCGATTTCATAGAGAAAACACCAGGCACCAGAACTCGGTGTGCTTTCCTGTGGCAAGGAAACTTAGCTTTCATTCCTTAGGTGGCACATTGGCTCAGGACTGCCCTACCCCAAGGACTCAGGCTGTGCAGCCCGACTGGTTGAGATCAGCCCTTCTGGCTCTCTCACGGATGAAACCAACTAGGAAAAGAGCCTCTCCGAAGCTGGGGAACGTGGTGGCTTTTCCTAGTCTACACAGGAACAGCACTCTGAGGGAGAGGAGCTGCTGACGTGTGGTAGCAAAATCTCCTCTGCTGAAGAGAAACATTTCATTGTAAGCGGGTTCCATCAGCCTTGCCACCTTTTCTCAGCTGGCTATACTGGAGGGCAGTCTGTTGGCAGACTCCCCGGAGGCCCTGCTTCCCAGGCTGTGATACACACACGCCGCCTGCTTCAGCCCAAAGGGACAGCTTATGGTAAGGTAAAAACCCTGTGCTGGCAAGTTCCTGCGTAACCCTCGCACAAGCACAAGCATATTGGCCACTGGTCAAGGCTTTCCCCACAAGCTTAACACGTTTGGTCCCATCTAGCCTCCGAAGGCCGAGTTGACCTAGCTAGGAATCAAAGTTCAGGAAAGGTACTCAGGGTGCTGGTGACTGCAGGTTGTTTCACCAGGCAGCCCAAATCGAGTCCACCTCCTTACATTTTCCATGGGCAGAGCAAATGGTGTCAACTTACACGCCTCCGGCCAGGGAGGGGCGACGTACACTTTCTTCAGGGGAAACAAGCCATGCCTTCCGTGTGAAAGGCCTCTAGGCCTCTTTGCTTCGGCAGCCCCGGGATAGCTTCAGCTCTGAAATGCTTCCGAAGGAGCAGAGTCAGAGAACCTTCGAACCACAGAGCAGGTGAAGCCCAGAACAAGGACTGCTCTTGGCCTGAGAACACCCACTGCCCAGCGCTTCTTTGGGGTACGCACGTGTCGAGGATGGGGGTTGAATTCTGCTGCGTGATAACTTCTCCGGGCCACGTAGTGTGAGCGCAAGTAGAGTGGCCCTACATCTCCTCCCAGTTTCCTGTGTAAGTTGTAGAAGGCGAACTCCCTGCTTGAATCCCTGGGTGGGGTACGTACCGTCCAGAGAAAGATGGAAGCTTGGGACCCTGGGCTGGGAGCTAGGTTAATGTTCTGTGCATCCACTTCGCAGCTCTTCTCTCTAAGCGGGTCCCAAAGGCTTTTTGGAGGCGTTTCCTGAGAGGGTCGGAAACAGGAAAGTAGCCAACAGGCCACGGGGATGCCAGTTTTCTCTAGCAACAAGGCTACCAGCCTCAGACACTAGCGTTCTCTTTGGGACATGAAAGAACACTGTGCTTGGAAGCTCTTCCATCCAGTTTGCGAGTCGCGCTTCCACTGGGTCCTAGGATTCCAAGTGTTGCCATGCCGTTACAATGTCCAATTCTGAGGCCTAGGACGGCAGAGTGTCTGGCAGCTCTCAGAGAGACCTTAGCAGTGCAGGCTTTTTGGCTCCTTCCACCGAGAAACCAGCTCCTCCAGATCCTCTGTCGTTAGGTATTTCATGTCAGAATATCTCAGCGGGCCCTCAACCTCCTCCACGAAGTAAGGCACAAACGGCCTTGCCCTAAAGGGAAGAAGCCTTCTGAGTCCGGCAGAGAGGCAGTCTCTGCCACTCTGCATTCCCACACGGCTGAGCCCTGGGTATGGGACCGAGAGAGGGAGAAAGAGAGCCGTAACCCCGAGCTTTTCCACAATGCGGTACAGGCCTCACCCTTCAAGCCCAAGTCGATTTCATAGAGAAAACACCAGGCACCAGAACTCGGTGTGCTTTCCTGTGGCAAGGAAACTTAGCTTTCATTCCTTAGGTGGCACATTGGCTCAGGACTGCCCTACCCCAAGGACTCAGGCTGTGCAGCCCGACTGGTTGAGATCAGCCCTTCTGGCTCTCTCACGGATGAAACCAACTAGGAAAAGAGCCTCTCCGAAGCTGGGGAACGTGGTGGCTTTTCCTAGTCTACACAGGAACAGCACTCTGAGGGAGAGGAGCTGCTGACGTGTGGTAGCAAAATCTCCTCTGCTGAAGAGAAACATTTCATTGTAAGCGAGTTCCATCAGCCTTGCCACCTTTTCTCAGCTGGCTATACTGGAGGGCAGTCTGTTGGCAGACTCCCCGGAGGCCCTGCTTCCCAGGCTGTGATACACACACGCCGCCTGCTTCAGCCCAAAGGGACAGCTTATGGTAAGGTAAAAACCCTGTGCTGGCAAGTTCCTGCGTAACCCTCGCACAAGCACAAGCATATTGGCCACTGGTCAAGGCTTTCCCCACAAGCTTAACACGTTTGGTCCCATCTAGCCTCCGAAGGCCGAGTTGACCTAGCTAGGAATCAAAGTTCAGGAAAGGTACTCAGGGTGCTGGTGACTGCAGGTTGTTTCACCAGGCAGCCCAAATCGAGTCCACCTCCTTACATTTTCCATGGGCAGAGCAAATGGTGTCAACTTACACGCCTCCGGCCAGGGAGGGGCGACGTACACTTTCTTCAGGGGAAACAAGCCATGCCTTCCGTGTGAAAGGCCTCTAGGCCTCTTTGCTTCGGCAGCCCCGGGATAGCTTCAGCTCTGAAATGCTTCCGAAGGAGCAGAGTCAGAGAACCTTCGAACCACAGAGCAGGTGAAGCCCAGAACAAGGACTGCTCTTGGCCTGAGAACACCCACTGCCCAGCGCTTCTTTGGGGTACGCACGTGTCGAGGATGGGGGTTGAATTCTGCTGCGTGATAACTTCTCCGGGCCACGTAGTGTGAGCGCAAGTAGAGTGGCCCTACATCTCCTCCCAGTTTCCTGTGTAAGTTGTAGAAGGCGAACTCCCTGCTTGAATCCCTGGGTGGGGTACGTACCGTCCAGAGAAAGATGGAAGCTTGGGACCCTGGGCTGGGAGCTAGGTTAATGTTCTGTGCATCCACTTCGCAGCTCTTCTCTCTAAGCGGGTCCCAAAGGCTTTTTGGAGGCGTTTCCTGAGAGGGTCGGAAACAGGAAAGTAGCCAACAGGCCACGGGGATGCCAGTTTTCTCTAGCAACAAGGCTACCAGCCTCAGACACTAGCGTTCTCTTTGGGACATGAAAGAACACTGTGCTTGGAAGCTCTTCCATCCAGTTTGCGAGTCGCGCTTCCACTGGGTCCTAGGATTCCAAGTGTTGCCATGCCGTTACAATGTCCAATTCTGAGGCCTAGGACGGCAGAGTGTCTGGCAGCTCTCAGAGAGACCTTAGCAGTGCAGGCTTTTTGGCTCCTTCCACCGAGAAACCAGCTCCTCCAGATCCTCTGTCGTTAGGTATTTCATGTCAGAATATCTCAGCGGGCCCTCAACCTCCTCCACGAAGTAAGGCACAAACGGCCTTGCCCTAAAGGGAAGAAGCCTTCTGAGTCCGGCAGAGAGGCAGTCTCTGCCACTCTGCATTCCCACACGGCTGAGCCCTGGGTATGGGACCGAGAGAGGGAGAAAGAGAGCCGTAACCCCGAGCTTTTCCACAATGCGGTACAGGCCTCACCCTTCAAGCCCAAGTCGATTTCATAGAGAAAACACCAGGCACCAGAACTCGGTGTGCTTTCCTGTGGCAAGGAAACTTAGCTTTCATTCCTTAGGTGGCACATTGGCTCAGGACTGCCCTACCCCAAGGACTCAGGCTGTGCAGCCCGACTGGTTGAGATCAGCCCTTCTGGCTCTCTCACGGATGAAACCAACTAGGAAAAGAGCCTCTCCGAAGCTGGGGAACGTGGTGGCTTTTCCTAGTCTACACAGGAACAGCACTCTGAGGGAGAGGAGCTGCTGACGTGTGGTAGCAAAATCTCCTCTGCTGAAGAGAAACATTTCATTGTAAGCGGGTTCCATCAGCCTTGCCACCTTTTCTCAGCTGGCTATACTGGAGGGCAGTCTGTTGGCAGACTCCCCGGAGGCCCTGCTTCCCAGGCTGTGATACACACACGCCGCCTGCTTCAGCCCAAAGGGACAGCTTATGGTAAGGTAAAAACCCTGTGCTGGCAAGTTCCTGCGTAACCCTCGCACAAGCACAAGCATATTGGCCATTGGTCAAGGCTTTCCCCACAAGCTTAACACGTTTGGTCCCATCTAGCCTCCGAAGGCCGAGTTGACCTAGCTAGGAATCAAAGTTCAGGAAAGGTACTCAGGGTGCTGGTGACTGCAGGTTGTTTCACCAGGCAGCCCAAATCCAGTCCACCTCCTTGCATTTTCCATGGGCAGAGCAAATGGTGTCAACTTACACGCCTCCGGCCAGGGAGGGGCGACCTACACATTCTTCAGGGAAACAAGCCATGCCTTCCGTGTGAAAGGCCTCTAGGCCTCTTTGCTTCGGCAGCCCCGGGATAGCTTCAGCTCTGAAATGCTTCCGAAGGAGCAGAGTCAGAGAACCTTCGAACCACAGAGCAGGTGAAGCCCAGAACAAGGACTGCTCTTGGCCTGAGAACACCCACTGCCCAGCGCTTCTTTGGGGTACGCACGTGTCGAGGATGGGGGTTGAATTCTGCTGCGTGATAACTTCTCCGGGCC
Organism: Eubalaena glacialis; assembly: GCF_028564815.1. NCBI lineage: Eukaryota > Metazoa > Chordata > Mammalia > Artiodactyla > Balaenidae > Eubalaena > Eubalaena glacialis. The sequence goes on from NW_026871489.1 coordinate 52,105, forward strand.
ACGTAGTGTGAGCGCAAGTAGAGTGGCCCTACATCTCCTCCCAGTTTCCTGTGTAAGTTGTAGAAGGCGAACTCCCTGCTTGAATCCCTGGGTGGGGTACGTACCGTCCAGAGAAAGATGGAAGCTTGGGACCCTGGGCTGGGAGCTAGGTTAATGTTCTGTGCATCCACTTCGCAGCTCTTCTCTCTAAGCGGGTCCCAAAGGCTTTTTGGAGGCGTTTCCTGAGAGGGTCGGAAACAGGAAAGTAGCCAACAGGCCACGGGGATGCCAGTTTTCTCTAGCAACAAGGCTACCAGCCTCAGACACTAGCGTTCTCTTTGGGACATGAAAGAACACTGTGCTTGGAAGCTCTTCCATCCAGTTTGCGAGTCGCGCTTCCACTGGGTCCTAGGATTCCAAGTGTTGCCATGCCGTTACAATGTCCAATTCTGAGGCCTAGGACGGCAGAGTGTCTGGCAGCTCTCAGAGAGACCTTAGCAATGGAGGCTTTTTGGCTCCTTCCACCGAGAAACCAGCTCCTCCAGATCCTCTGTCGTTAGGTATTTCATGTCAGAATATCTCAGCGGGCCCTCAACCTCCTCCACGAAGTAAGGCACAAACGGCCTTGCCCTAAAGGGAAGAAGCCTTCTGAGTCCGGCAGAGAGGCAGTCTCTGCCACTCTGCATTCCCACACGGCTGAGCCCTGGGTATGGGACCGAGAGAGGGAGAAAGAGAGCCGTAACCCCGAGCTTTTCCACAATGCGGTACAGGCCTCACCCTTCAAGCCCAAGTCGATTTCATAGAGAAAACACCAGGCACCAGAACTCGGTGTGCTTTCCTGTGGCAAGGAAACTTAGCTTTCATTCCTTAGGTGGCACATTGGCTCAGGACTGCCCTACCCCAAGGACTCAGGCTGTGCAGCCCGACTGGTTGAGATCAGCCCTTCTGGCTCTCTCACGGATGAAACCAACTAGGAAAAGAGCCTCTCCGAAGCTGGGGAACGTGGTGGCTTTTCCTAGTCTACACAGGAACAGCACTCTGAGGGAGAGGAGCTGCTGACGTGTGGTAGCAAAATCTCCTCTGCTGAAGAGAAACATTTCATTGTAAGCGAGTTCCATCAGCCTTGCCACCTTTTCTCAGCTGGCTATACTGGAGGGCAGTCTGTTGGCAGACTCCCCGGAGGCCCTGCTTCCCAGGCTGTGATACACACACGCCGCCTGCTTCAGCCCAAAGGGACAGCTTATGGTAAGGTAAAAACCCTGTGCTGGCAAGTTCCTGCGTAACCCTCGCACAAGCACAAGCATATTGGCCACTGGTCAAGGCTTTCCCCACAAGCTTAACACGTTTGGTCCCATCTAGCCTCCGAAGGCCGAGTTGACCTAGCTAGGAATCAAAGTTCAGGAAAGGTACTCAGGGTGCTGGTGACTGCAGGTTGTTTCACCAGGCAGCCCAAATCGAGTCCACCTCCTTACATTTTCCATGGGCAGAGCAAATGGTGTCAACTTACACGCCTCCGGCCAGGGAGGGGCGACGTACACTTTCTTCAGGGGAAACAAGCCATGCCTTCCGTGTGAAAGGCCTCTAGGCCTCTTTGCTTCGGCAGCCCCGGGATAGCTTCAGCTCTGAAATGCTTCCGAAGGAGCAGAGTCAGAGAACCTTCGAACCACAGAGCAGGTGAAGCCCAGAACAAGGACTGCTCTTGGCCTGAGAACACCCACTGCCCAGCGCTTCTTTGGGGTACGCACGTGTCGAGGATGGGGGTTGAATTCTGCTGCGTGATAACTTCTCCGGGCCACGTAGTGTGAGCGCAAGTAGAGTGGCCCTACATCTCCTCCCAGTTTCCTGTGTAAGTTGTAGAAGGCGAACTCCCTGCTTGAATCCCTGGGTGGGGTACGTACCGTCCAGAGAAAGATGGAAGCTTGGGACCCTGGGCTGGGAGCTAGGTTAATGTTCTGTGCATCCACTTCGCAGCTCTTCTCTCTAAGCGGGTCCCAAAGGCTTTTTGGAGGCGTTTCCTGAGAGGGTCGGAAACAGGAAAGTAGCCAACAGGCCACGGGGATGCCAGTTTTCTCTAGCAACAAGGCTACCAGCCTCAGACACTAGCGTTCTCTTTGGGACATGAAAGAACACTGTGCTTGGAAGCTCTTCCATCCAGTTTGCGAGTCGCGCTTCCACTGGGTCCTAGGATTCCAAGTGTTGCCATGCCGTTACAATGTCCAATTCTGAGGCCTAGGACGGCAGAGTGTCTGGCAGCTCTCAGAGAGACCTTAGCAGTGCAGGCTTTTTGGCTCCTTCCACCGAGAAACCAGCTCCTCCAGATCCTCTGTCGTTAGGTATTTCATGTCAGAATATCTCAGCGGGCCCTCAACCTCCTCCACGAAGTAAGGCACAAACGGCCTTGCCCTAAAGGGAAGAAGCCTTCTGAGTCCGGCAGAGAGGCAGTCTCTGCCACTCTGCATTCCCACACGGCTGAGCCCTGGGTATGGGACCGAGAGAGGGAGAAAGAGAGCCGTAACCCCGAGCTTTTCCACAATGCGGTACAGGCCTCACCCTTCAAGCCCAAGTCGATTTCATAGAGAAAACACCAGGCACCAGAACTCGGTGTGCTTTCCTGTGGCAAGGAAACTTAGCTTTCATTCCTTAGGTGGCACATTGGCTCAGGACTGCCCTACCCCAAGGACTCAGGCTGTGCAGCCCGACTGGTTGAGATCAGCCCTTCTGGCTCTCTCACGGATGAAACCAACTAGGAAAAGAGCCTCTCCGAAGCTGGGGAACGTGGTGGCTTTTCCTAGTCTACACAGGAACAGCACTCTGAGGGAGAGGAGCTGCTGACGTGTGGTAGCAAAATCTCCTCTGCTGAAGAGAAACATTTCATTGTAAGCGAGTTCCATCAGCCTTGCCACCTTTTCTCAGCTGGCTATACTGGAGGGCAGTCTGTTGGCAGACTCCCCGGAGGCCCTGCTTCCCAGGCTGTGATACACACACGCCGCCTGCTTCAGCCCAAAGGGACAGCTTATGGTAAGGTAAAAACCCTGTGCTGGCAAGTTCCTGCGTAACCCTCGCACAAGCACAAGCATATTGGCCACTGGTCAAGGCTTTCCCCACAAGCTTAACACGTTTGGTCCCATCTAGCCTCCGAAGGCCGAGTTGACCTAGCTAGGAATCAAAGTTCAGGAAAGGTACTCAGGGTGCTGGTGACTGCAGGTTGTTTCACCAGGCAGCCCAAATCGAGTCCACCTCCTTACATTTTCCATGGGCAGAGCAAATGGTGTCAACTTACACGCCTCCGGCCAGGGAGGGGCGACGTACACTTTCTTCAGGGGAAACAAGCCATGCCTTCCGTGTGAAAGGCCTCTAGGCCTCTTTGCTTCGGCAGCCCCGGGATAGCTTCAGCTCTGAAATGCTTCCGAAGGAGCAGAGTCAGAGAACCTTCGAACCACAGAGCAGGTGAAGCCCAGAACAAGGACTGCTCTTGGCCTGAGAACACCCACTGCCCAGCGCTTCTTTGGGGTACGCACGTGTCGAGGATGGGGGTTGAATTCTGCTGCGTGATAACTTCTCCGGGCCACGTAGTGTGAGCGCAAGTAGAGTGGCCCTACATCTCCTCCCAGTTTCCTGTGTAAGTTGTAGAAGGCGAACTCCCTGCTTGAATCCCTGGGTGGGGTACGTACCGTCCAGAGAAAGATGGAAGCTTGGGACCCTGGGCTGGGAGCTAGGTTAATGTTCTGTGCATCCACTTCGCAGCTCTTCTCTCTAAGCGGGTCCCAAAGGCTTTTTGGAGGCGTTTCCTGAGAGGGTCGGAAACAGGAAAGTAGCCAACAGGCCACGGGGATGCCAGTTTTCTCTAGCAACAAGGCTACCAGCCTCAGACACTAGCGTTCTCTTTGGGACATGAAAGAACACTGTGCTTGGAAGCTCTTCCATCCAGTTTGCGAGTCGCGCTTCCACTGGGTCCTAGGATTCCAAGTGTTGCCATGCCGTTACAATGTCCAATTCTGAGGCCTAGGACGGCAGAGTGTCTGGCAGCTCTCAGAGAGACCTTAGCAGTGCAGGCTTTTTGGCTCCTTCCACCGAGAAACCAGCTCCTCCAGATCCTCTGTCGTTAGGTATTTCATGTCAGAATATCTCAGCGGGCCCTCAACCTCCTCCACGAAGTAAGGCACAAACGGCCTTGCCCTAAAGGGAAGAAGCCTTCTGAGTCCGGCAGAGAGGCAGTCTCTGCCACTCTGCATTCCCACACGGCTGAGCCCTGGGTATGGGACCGAGAGAGGGAGAAAGAGAGCCGTAACCCCGAGCTTTTCCACAATGCGGTACAGGCCTCACCCTTCAAGCCCAAGTCGATTTCATAGAGAAAACACCAGGCACCAGAACTCGGTGTGCTTTCCTGTGGCAAGGAAACTTAGCTTTCATTCCTTAGGTGGCACATTGGCTCAGGACTGCCCTACCCCAAGGACTCAGGCTGTGCAGCCCGACTGGTTGAGATCAGCCCTTCTGGCTCTCTCACGGATGAAACCAACTAGGAAAAGAGCCTCTCCGAAGCTGGGGAACGTGGTGGCTTTTCCTAGTCTACACAGGAACAGCACTCTGAGGGAGAGGAGCTGCTGACGTGTGGTAGCAAAATCTCCTCTGCTGAAGAGAAACATTTCATTGTAAGCGGGTTCCATCAGCCTTGCCACCTTTTCTCAGCTGGCTATACTGGAGGGCAGTCTGTTGGCAGACTCCCCGGAGGCCCTGCTTCCCAGGCTGTGATACACACACGCCGCCTGCTTCAGCCCAAAGGGACAGCTTATGGTAAGGTAAAAACCCTGTGCTGGCAAGTTCCTGCGTAACCCTCGCACAAGCACAAGCATATTGGCCACTGGTCAAGGCTTTCCCCACAAGCTTAACACGTTTGGTCCCATCTAGCCTCCGAAGGCCGAGTTGACCTAGCTAGGAATCAAAGTTCAGGAAAGGTACTCAGGGTGCTGGTGACTGCAGGTTGTTTCACCAGGCAGCCCAAATCGAGTCCACCTCCTTACATTTTCCATGGGCAGAGCAAATGGTGTCAACTTACACGCCTCCGGCCAGGGAGGGGCGACGTACACTTTCTTCAGGGGAAACAAGCCATGCCTTCCGTGTGAAAGGCCTCTAGGCCTCTTTGCTTCGGCAGCCCCGGGATAGCTTCAGCTCTGAAATGCTTCCGAAGGAGCAGAGTCAGAGAACCTTCGAACCACAGAGCAGGTGAAGCCCAGAACAAGGACTGCTCTTGGCCTGAGAACACCCACTGCCCAGCGCTTCTTTGGGGTACGCACGTGTCGAGGATGGGGGTTGAATTCTGCTGCGTGATAACTTCTCCGGGCCACGTAGTGTGAGCGCAAGTAGAGTGGCCCTACATCTCCTCCCAGTTTCCTGTGTAAGTTGTAGAAGGCGAACTCCCTGCTTGAATCCCTGGGTGGGGTACGTACCGTCCAGAGAAAGATGGAAGCTTGGGACCCTGGGCTGGGAGCTAGGTTAATGTTCTGTGCATCCACTTCGCAGCTCTTCTCTCTAAGCGGGTCCCAAAGGCTTTTTGGAGGCGTTTCCTGAGAGGGTCGGAAACAGGAAAGTAGCCAACAGGCCACGGGGATGCCAGTTTTCTCTAGCAACAAGGCTACCAGCCTCAGACACTAGCGTTCTCTTTGGGACATGAAAGAACACTGTGCTTGGAAGCTCTTCCATCCAGTTTGCGAGTCGCGCTTCCACTGGGTCCTAGGATTCCAAGTGTTGCCATGCCGTTACAATGTCCAATTCTGAGGCCTAGGACGGCAGAGTGTCTGGCAGCTCTCAGAGAGACCTTAGCAGTGCAGGCTTTTTGGCTCCTTCCACCGAGAAACCAGCTCCTCCAGATCCTCTGTCGTTAGGTATTTCATGTCAGAATATCTCAGCGGGCCCTCAACCTCCTCCACGAAGTAAGGCACAAACGGCCTTGCCCTAAAGGGAAGAAGCCTTCTGAGTCCGGCAGAGAGGCAGTCTCTGCCACTCTGCATTCCCACACGGCTGAGCCCTGGGTATGGGACCGAGAGAGGGAGAAAGAGAGCCGTAACCCCGAGCTTTTCCACAATGCGGTACAGGCCTCACCCTTCAAGCCCAAGTCGATTTCATAGAGAAAACACCAGGCACCAGAACTCGGTGTGCTTTCCTGTGGCAAGGAAACTTAGCTTTCATTCCTTAGGTGGCACATTGGCTCAGGACTGCCCTACCCCAAGGACTCAGGCTGTGCAGCCCGACTGGTTGAGATCAGCCCTTCTGGCTCTCTCACGGATGAAACCAACTAGGAAAAGAGCCTCTCCGAAGCTGGGGAACGTGGTGGCTTTTCCTAGTCTACACAGGAACAGCACTCTGAGGGAGAGGAGCTGCTGACGTGTGGTAGCAAAATCTCCTCTGCTGAAGAGAAACATTTCATTGTAAGCGAGTTCCATCAGCCTTGCCACCTTTTCTCAGCTGGCTATACTGGAGGGCAGTCTGTTGGCAGACTCCCCGGAGGCCCTGCTTCCCAGGCTGTGATACACACACGCCGCCTGCTTCAGCCCAAAGGGACAGCTTATGGTAAGGTAAAAACCCTGTGCTGGCAAGTTCCTGCGTAACCCTCGCACAAGCACAAGCATATTGGCCACTGGTCAAGGCTTTCCCCACAAGCTTAACACGTTTGGTCCCATCTAGCCTCCGAAGGCCGAGTTGACCTAGCTAGGAATCAAAGTTCAGGAAAGGTACTCAGGGTGCTGGTGACTGCAGGTTGTTTCACCAGGCAGCCCAAATCGAGTCCACCTCCTTACATTTTCCATGGGCAGAGCAAATGGTGTCAACTTACACGCCTCCGGCCAGGGAGGGGCGACGTACACTTTCTTCAGGGGAAACAAGCCATGCCTTCCGTGTGAAAGGCCTCTAGGCCTCTTTGCTTCGGCAGCCCCGGGATAGCTTCAGCTCTGAAATGCTTCCGAAGGAGCAGAGTCAGAGAACCTTCGAACCACAGAGCAGGTGAAGCCCAGAACAAGGACTGCTCTTGGCCTGAGAACACCCACTGCCCAGCGCTTCTTTGGGGTACGCACGTGTCGAGGATGGGGGTTGAATTCTGCTGCGTGATAACTTCTCCGGGCCACGTAGTGTGAGCGCAAGTAGAGTGGCCCTACATCTCCTCCCAGTTTCCTGTGTAAGTTGTAGAAGGCGAACTCCCTGCTTGAATCCCTGGGTGGGGTACGTACCGTCCAGAGAAAGATGGAAGCTTGGGACCCTGGGCTGGGAGCTAGGTTAATGTTCTGTGCATCCACTTCGCAGCTCTTCTCTCTAAGCGGGTCCCAAAGGCTTTTTGGAGGCGTTTCCTGAGAGGGTCGGAAACAGGAAAGTAGCCAACAGGCCACGGGGATGCCAGTTTTCTCTAGCAACAAGGCTACCAGCCTCAGACACTAGCGTTCTCTTTGGGACATGAAAGAACACTGTGCTTGGAAGCTCTTCCATCCAGTTTGCGAGTCGCGCTTCCACTGGGTCCTAGGATTCCAAGTGTTGCCATGCCGTTACAATGTCCAATTCTGAGGCCTAGGACGGCAGAGTGTCTGGCAGCTCTCAGAGAGACCTTAGCAGTGCAGGCTTTTTGGCTCCTTCCACCGAGAAACCAGCTCCTCCAGATCCTCTGTCGTTAGGTATTTCATGTCAGAATATCTCAGCGGGCCCTCAACCTCCTCCACGAAGTAAGGCACAAACGGCCTTGCCCTAAAGGGAAGAAGCCTTCTGAGTCCGGCAGAGAGGCAGTCTCTGCCACTCTGCATTCCCACACGGCTGAGCCCTGGGTATGGGACCGAGAGAGGGAGAAAGAGAGCCGTAACCCCGAGCTTTTCCACAATGCGGTACAGGCCTCACCCTTCAAGCCCAAGTCGATTTCATAGAGAAAACACCAGGCACCAGAACTCGGTGTGCTTTCCTGTGGCAAGGAAACTTAGCTTTCATTCCTTAGGTGGCACATTGGCTCAGGACTGCCCTACCCCAAGGACTCAGGCTGTGCAGCCCGACTGGTTGAGATCAGCCCTTCTGGCTCTCTCACGGATGAAACCAACTAGGAAAAGAGCCTCTCCGAAGCTGGGGAACGTGGTGGCTTTTCCTAGTCTACACAGGAACAGCACTCTGAGGGAGAGGAGCTGCTGACGTGTGGTAGCAAAATCTCCTCTGCTGAAGAGAAACATTTCATTGTAAGCGGGTTCCATCAGCCTTGCCACCTTTTCTCAGCTGGCTATACTGGAGGGCAGTCTGTTGGCAGACTCCCCGGAGGCCCTGCTTCCCAGGCTGTGATACACACACGCCGCCTGCTTCAGCCCAAAGGGACAGCTTATGGTAAGGTAAAAACCCTGTGCTGGCAAGTTCCTGCGTAACCCTCGCACAAGCACAAGCATATTGGCCATTGGTCAAGGCTTTCCCCACAAGCTTAACACGTTTGGTCCCATCTAGCCTCCGAAGGCCGAGTTGACCTAGCTAGGAATCAAAGTTCAGGAAAGGTACTCAGGGTGCTGGTGACTGCAGGTTGTTTCACCAGGCAGCCCAAATCCAGTCCACCTCCTTGCATTTTCCATGGGCAGAGCAAATGGTGTCAACTTACACGCCTCCGGCCAGGGAGGGGCGACCTACACATTCTTCAGGGAAACAAGCCATGCCTTCCGTGTGAAAGGCCTCTAGGCCTCTTTGCTTCGGCAGCCCCGGGATAGCTTCAGCTCTGAAATGCTTCCGAAGGAGCAGAGTCAGAGAACCTTCGAACCACAGAGCAGGTGAAGCCCAGAACAAGGACTGCTCTTGGCCTGAGAACACCCACTGCCCAGCGCTTCTTTGGGGTACGCACGTGTCGAGGATGGGGGTTGAATTCTGCTGCGTGATAACTTCTCCGGGCCACGTAGTGTGAGCGCAAGTAGAGTGGCCCTACATCTCCTCCCAGTTTCCTGTGTAAGTTGTAGAAGGCGAACTCCCTGCTTGAATCCCTGGGTGGGGTACGTACCGTCCAGAGAAAGATGGAAGCTTGGGACCCTGGGCTGGGAGCTAGGTTAATGTTCTGTGCATCCACTTCGCAGCTCTTCTCTCTAAGCGGGTCCCAAAGGCTTTTTGGAGGCGTTTCCTGAGAGGGTCGGAAACAGGAAAGTAGCCAACAGGCCACGGGGATGCCAGTTTTCTCTAGCAACAAGGCTACCAGCCTCAGACACTAGCGTTCTCTTTGGGACATGAAAGAACACTGTGCTTGGAAGCTCTTCCATCCAGTTTGCGAGTCGCGCTTCCACTGGGTCCTAGGATTCCAAGTGTTGCCATGCCGTTACAATGTCCAATTCTGAGGCCTAGGACGGCAGAGTGTCTGGCAGCTCTCAGAGAGACCTTAGCAATGGAGGCTTTTTGGCTCCTTCCACCGAGAAACCAGCTCCTCCAGATCCTCTGTCGTTAGGTATTTCATGTCAGAATATCTCAGCGGGCCCTCAACCTCCTCCACGAAGTAAGGCACAAACGGCCTTGCCCTAAAGGGAAGAAGCCTTCTGAGTCCGGCAGAGAGGCAGTCTCTGCCACTCTGCATTCCCACACGGCTGAGCCCTGGGTATGGGACCGAGAGAGGGAGAAAGAGAGCCGTAACCCCGAGCTTTTCCACAATGCGGTACAGGCCTCACCCTTCAAGCCCAAGTCGATTTCATAGAGAAAACACCAGGCACCAGAACTCGGTGTGCTTTCCTGTGGCAAGGAAACTTAGCTTTCATTCCTTAGGTGGCACATTGGCTCAGGACTGCCCTACCCCAAGGACTCAGGCTGTGCAGCCCGACTGGTTGAGATCAGCCCTTCTGGCTCTCTCACGGATGAAACCAACTAGGAAAAGAGCCTCTCCGAAGCTGGGGAACGTGGTGGCTTTTCCTAGTCTACACAGGAACAGCACTCTGAGGGAGAGGAGCTGCTGACGTGTGGTAGCAAAATCTCCTCTGCTGAAGAGAAACATTTCATTGTAAGCGAGTTCCATCAGCCTTGCCACCTTTTCTCAGCTGGCTATACTGGAGGGCAGTCTGTTGGCAGACTCCCCGGAGGCCCTGCTTCCCAGGCTGTGATACACACACGCCGCCTGCTTCAGCCCAAAGGGACAGCTTATGGTAAGGTAAAAACCCTGTGCTGGCAAGTTCCTGCGTAACCCTCGCACAAGCACAAGCATATTGGCCACTGGTCAAGGCTTTCCCCACAAGCTTAACACGTTTGGTCCCATCTAGCCTCCGAAGGCCGAGTTGACCTAGCTAGGAATCAAAGTTCAGGAAAGGTACTCAGGGTGCTGGTGACTGCAGGTTGTTTCACCAGGCAGCCCAAATCGAGTCCACCTCCTTACATTTTCCATGGGCAGAGCAAATGGTGTCAACTTACACGCCTCCGGCCAGGGAGGGGCGACGTACACTTTCTTCAGGGGAAACAAGCCATGCCTTCCGTGTGAAAGGCCTCTAGGCCTCTTTGCTTCGGCAGCCCCGGGATAGCTTCAGCTCTGAAATGCTTCCGAAGGAGCAGAGTCAGAGAACCTTCGAACCACAGAGCAGGTGAAGCCCAGAACAAGGACTGCTCTTGGCCTGAGAACACCCACTGCCCAGCGCTTCTTTGGGGTACGCACGTGTCGAGGATGGGGGTTGAATTCTGCTGCGTGATAACTTCTCCGGGCCACGTAGTGTGAGCGCAAGTAGAGTGGCCCTACATCTCCTCCCAGTTTCCTGTGTAAGTTGTAGAAGGCGAACTCCCTGCTTGAATCCCTGGGTGGGGTACGTACCGTCCAGAGAAAGATGGAAGCTTGGGACCCTGGGCTGGGAGCTAGGTTAATGTTCTGTGCATCCACTTCGCAGCTCTTCTCTCTAAGCGGGTCCCAAAGGCTTTTTGGAGGCGTTTCCTGAGAGGGTCGGAAACAGGAAAGTAGCCAACAGGCCACGGGGATGCCAGTTTTCTCTAGCAACAAGGCTACCAGCCTCAGACACTAGCGTTCTCTTTGGGACATGAAAGAACACTGTGCTTGGAAGCTCTTCCATCCAGTTTGCGAGTCGCGCTTCCACTGGGTCCTAGGATTCCAAGTGTTGCCATGCCGTTACAATGTCCAATTCTGAGGCCTAGGACGGCAGAGTGTCTGGCAGCTCTCAGAGAGACCTTAGCAGTGCAGGCTTTTTGGCTCCTTCCACCGAGAAACCAGCTCCTCCAGATCCTCTGTCGTTAGGTATTTCATGTCAGAATATCTCAGCGGGCCCTCAACCTCCTCCACGAAGTAAGGCACAAACGGCCTTGCCCTAAAGGGAAGAAGCCTTCTGAGTCCGGCAGAGAGGCAGTCTCTGCCACTCTGCATTCCCACACGGCTGAGCCCTGGGTATGGGACCGAGAGAGGGAGAAAGAGAGCCGTAACCCCGAGCTTTTCCACAATGCGGTACAGGCCTCACCCTTCAAGCCCAAGTCGATTTCATAGAGAAAACACCAGGCACCAGAACTCGGTGTGCTTTCCTGTGGCAAGGAAACTTAGCTTTCATTCCTTAGGTGGCACATTGGCTCAGGACTGCCCTACCCCAAGGACTCAGGCTGTGCAGCCCGACTGGTTGAGATCAGCCCTTCTGGCTCTCTCACGGATGAAACCAACTAGGAAAAGAGCCTCTCCGAAGCTGGGGAACGTGGTGGCTTTTCCTAGTCTACACAGGAACAGCACTCTGAGGGAGAGGAGCTGCTGACGTGTGGTAGCAAAATCTCCTCTGCTGAAGAGAAACATTTCATTGTAAGCGAGTTCCATCAGCCTTGCCACCTTTTCTCAGCTGGCTATACTGGAGGGCAGTCTGTTGGCAGACTCCCCGGAGGCCCTGCTTCCCAGGCTGTGATACACACACGCCGCCTGCTTCAGCCCAAAGGGACAGCTTATGGTAAGGTAAAAACCCTGTGCTGGCAAGTTCCTGCGTAACCCTCGCACAAGCACAAGCATATTGGCCACTGGTCAAGGCTTTCCCCACAAGCTTAACACGTTTGGTCCCATCTAGCCTCCGAAGGCCGAGTTGACCTAGCTAGGAATCAAAGTTCAGGAAAGGTACTCAGGGTGCTGGTGACTGCAGGTTGTTTCACCAGGCAGCCCAAATCGAGTCCACCTCCTTACATTTTCCATGGGCAGAGCAAATGGTGTCAACTTACACGCCTCCGGCCAGGGAGGGGCGACGTACACTTTCTTCAGGGGAAACAAGCCATGCCTTCCGTGTGAAAGGCCTCTAGGCCTCTTTGCTTCGGCAGCCCCGGGATAGCTTCAGCTCTGAAATGCTTCCGAAGGAGCAGAGTCAGAGAACCTTCGAACCACAGAGCAGGTGAAGCCCAGAACAAGGACTGCTCTTGGCCTGAGAACACCCACTGCCCAGCGCTTCTTTGGGGTACGCACGTGTCGAGGATGGGGGTTGAATTCTGCTGCGTGATAACTTCTCCGGGCCACGTAGTGTGAGCGCAAGTAGAGTGGCCCTACATCTCCTCCCAGTTTCCTGTGTAAGTTGTAGAAGGCGAACTCCCTGCTTGAATCCCTGGGTGGGGTACGTACCGTCCAGAGAAAGATGGAAGCTTGGGACCCTGGGCTGGGAGCTAGGTTAATGTTCTGTGCATCCACTTCGCAGCTCTTCTCTCTAAGCGGGTCCCAAAGGCTTTTTGGAGGCGTTTCCTGAGAGGGTCGGAAACAGGAAAGTAGCCAACAGGCCACGGGGATGCCAGTTTTCTCTAGCAACAAGGCTACCAGCCTCAGACACTAGCGTTCTCTTTGGGACATGAAAGAACACTGTGCTTGGAAGCTCTTCCATCCAGTTTGCGAGTCGCGCTTCCACTGGGTCCTAGGATTCCAAGTGTTGCCATGCCGTTACAATGTCCAATTCTGAGGCCTAGGACGGCAGAGTGTCTGGCAGCTCTCAGAGAGACCTTAGCAGTGCAGGCTTTTTGGCTCCTTCCACCGAGAAACCAGCTCCTCCAGATCCTCTGTCGTTAGGTATTTCATGTCAGAATATCTCAGCGGGCCCTCAACCTCCTCCACGAAGTAAGGCACAAACGGCCTTGCCCTAAAGGGAAGAAGCCTTCTGAGTCCGGCAGAGAGGCAGTCTCTGCCACTCTGCATTCCCACACGGCTGAGCCCTGGGTATGGGACCGAGAGAGGGAGAAAGAGAGCCGTAACCCCGAGCTTTTCCACAATGCGGTACAGGCCTCACCCTTCAAGCCCAAGTCGATTTCATAGAGAAAACACCAGGCACCAGAACTCGGTGTGCTTTCCTGTGGCAAGGAAACTTAGCTTTCATTCCTTAGGTGGCACATTGGCTCAGGACTGCCCTACCCCAAGGACTCAGGCTGTGCAGCCCGACTGGTTGAGATCAGCCCTTCTGGCTCTCTCACGGATGAAACCAACTAGGAAAAGAGCCTCTCCGAAGCTGGGGAACGTGGTGGCTTTTCCTAGTCTACACAGGAACAGCACTCTGAGGGAGAGGAGCTGCTGACGTGTGGTAGCAAAATCTCCTCTGCTGAAGAGAAACATTTCATTGTAAGCGGGTTCCATCAGCCTTGCCACCTTTTCTCAGCTGGCTATACTGGAGGGCAGTCTGTTGGCAGACTCCCCGGAGGCCCTGCTTCCCAGGCTGTGATACACACACGCCGCCTGCTTCAGCCCAAAGGGACAGCTTATGGTAAGGTAAAAACCCTGTGCTGGCAAGTTCCTGCGTAACCCTCGCACAAGCACAAGCATATTGGCCACTGGTCAAGGCTTTCCCCACAAGCTTAACACGTTTGGTCCCATCTAGCCTCCGAAGGCCGAGTTGACCTAGCTAGGAATCAAAGTTCAGGAAAGGTACTCAGGGTGCTGGTGACTGCAGGTTGTTTCACCAGGCAGCCCAAATCGAGTCCACCTCCTTACATTTTCCATGGGCAGAGCAAATGGTGTCAACTTACACGCCTCCGGCCAGGGAGGGGCGACGTACACTTTCTTCAGGGGAAACAAGCCATGCCTTCCGTGTGAAAGGCCTCTAGGCCTCTTTGCTTCGGCAGCCCCGGGATAGCTTCAGCTCTGAAATGCTTCCGAAGGAGCAGAGTCAGAGAACCTTCGAACCACAGAGCAGGTGAAGCCCAGAACAAGGACTGCTCTTGGCCTGAGAACACCCACTGCCCAGCGCTTCTTTGGGGTACGCACGTGTCGAGGATGGGGGTTGAATTCTGCTGCGTGATAACTTCTCCGGGCCACGTAGTGTGAGCGCAAGTAGAGTGGCCCTACATCTCCTCCCAGTTTCCTGTGTAAGTTGTAGAAGGCGAACTCCCTGCTTGAATCCCTGGGTGGGGTACGTACCGTCCAGAGAAAGATGGAAGCTTGGGACCCTGGGCTGGGAGCTAGGTTAATGTTCTGTGCATCCACTTCGCAGCTCTTCTCTCTAAGCGGGTCCCAAAGGCTTTTTGGAGGCGTTTCCTGAGAGGGTCGGAAACAGGAAAGTAGCCAACAGGCCACGGGGATGCCAGTTTTCTCTAGCAACAAGGCTACCAGCCTCAGACACTAGCGTTCTCTTTGGGACATGAAAGAACACTGTGCTTGGAAGCTCTTCCATCCAGTTTGCGAGTCGCGCTTCCACTGGGTCCTAGGATTCCAAGTGTTGCCATGCCGTTACAATGTCCAATTCTGAGGCCTAGGACGGCAGAGTGTCTGGCAGCTCTCAGAGAGACCTTAGCAGTGCAGGCTTTTTGGCTCCTTCCACCGAGAAACCAGCTCCTCCAGATCCTCTGTCGTTAGGTATTTCATGTCAGAATATCTCAGCGGGCCCTCAACCTCCTCCACGAAGTAAGGCACAAACGGCCTTGCCCTAAAGGGAAGAAGCCTTCTGAGTCCGGCAGAGAGGCAGTCTCTGCCACTCTGCATTCCCACACGGCTGAGCCCTGGGTATGGGACCGAGAGAGGGAGAAAGAGAGCCGTAACCCCGAGCTTTTCCACAATGCGGTACAGGCCTCACCCTTCAAGCCCAAGTCGATTTCATAGAGAAAACACCAGGCACCAGAACTCGGTGTGCTTTCCTGTGGCAAGGAAACTTAGCTTTCATTCCTTAGGTGGCACATTGGCTCAGGACTGCCCTACCCCAAGGACTCAGGCTGTGCAGCCCGACTGGTTGAGATCAGCCCTTCTGGCTCTCTCACGGATGAAACCAACTAGGAAAAGAGCCTCTCCGAAGCTGGGGAACGTGGTGGCTTTTCCTAGTCTACACAGGAACAGCACTCTGAGGGAGAGGAGCTGCTGACGTGTGGTAGCAAAATCTCCTCTGCTGAAGAGAAACATTTCATTGTAAGCGGGTTCCATCAGCCTTGCCACCTTTTCTCAGCTGGCTATACTGGAGGGCAGTCTGTTGGCAGACTCCCCGGAGGCCCTGCTTCCCAGGCTGTGATACACACACGCCGCCTGCTTCAGCCCAAAGGGACAGCTTATGGTAAGGTAAAAACCCTGTGCTGGCAAGTTCCTGCGTAACCCTCGCACAAGCACAAGCATATTGGCCACTGGTCAAGGCTTTCCCCACAAGCTTAACACGTTTGGTCCCATCTAGCCTCCGAAGGCCGAGTTGACCTAGCTAGGAATCAAAGTTCAGGAAAGGTACTCAGGGTGCTGGTGACTGCAGGTTGTTTCACCAGGCAGCCCAAATCGAGTCCACCTCCTTACATTTTCCATGGGCAGAGCAAATGGTGTCAACTTACACGCCTCCGGCCAGGGAGGGGCGACGTACACTTTCTTCAGGGGAAACAAGCCATGCCTTCCGTGTGAAAGGCCTCTAGGCCTCTTTGCTTCGGCAGCCCCGGGATAGCTTCAGCTCTGAAATGCTTCCGAAGGAGCAGAGTCAGAGAACCTTCGAACCACAGAGCAGGTGAAGCCCAGAACAAGGACTGCTCTTGGCCTGAGAACACCCACTGCCCAGCGCTTCTTTGGGGTACGCACGTGTCGAGGATGGGGGTTGAATTCTGCTGCGTGATAACTTCTCCGGGCCACGTAGTGTGAGCGCAAGTAGAGTGGCCCTACATCTCCTCCCAGTTTCCTGTGTAAGTTGTAGAAGGCGAACTCCCTGCTTGAATCCCTGGGTGGGGTACGTACCGTCCAGAGAAAGATGGAAGCTTGGGACCCTGGGCTGGGAGCTAGGTTAATGTTCTGTGCATCCACTTCGCAGCTCTTCTCTCTAAGCGGGTCCCAAAGGCTTTTTGGAGGCGTTTCCTGAGAGGGTCGGAAACAGGAAAGTAGCCAACAGGCCACGGGGATGCCAGTTTTCTCTAGCAACAAGGCTACCAGCCTCAGACACTAGCGTTCTCTTTGGGACATGAAAGAACACTGTGCTTGGAAGCTCTTCCATCCAGTTTGCGAGTCGCGCTTCCACTGGGTCCTAGGATTCCAAGTGTTGCCATGCCGTTACAATGTCCAATTCTGAGGCCTAGGACGGCAGAGTGTCTGGCAGCTCTCAGAGAGACCTTAGCAGTGCAGGCTTTTTGGCTCCTTCCACCGAGAAACCAGCTCCTCCAGATCCTCTGTCGTTAGGTATTTCATGTCAGAATATCTCAGCGGGCCCTCAACCTCCTCCACGAAGTAAGGCACAAACGGCCTTGCCCTAAAGGGAAGAAGCCTTCTGAGTCCGGCAGAGAGGCAGTCTCTGCCACTCTGCATTCCCACACGGCTGAGCCCTGGGTATGGGACCGAGAGAGGGAGAAAGAGAGCCGTAACCCCGAGCTTTTCCACAATGCGGTACAGGCCTCACCCTTCAAGCCCAAGTCGATTTCATAGAGAAAACACCAGGCACCAGAACTCGGTGTGCTTTCCTGTGGCAAGGAAACTTAGCTTTCATTCCTTAGGTGGCACATTGGCTCAGGACTGCCCTACCCCAAGGACTCAGGCTGTGCAGCCCGACTGGTTGAGATCAGCCCTTCTGGCTCTCTCACGGATGAAACCAACTAGGAAAAGAGCCTCTCCGAAGCTGGGGAACGTGGTGGCTTTTCCTAGTCTACACAGGAACAGCACTCTGAGGGAGAGGAGCTGCTGACGTGTGGTAGCAAAATCTCCTCTGCTGAAGAGAAACATTTCATTGTAAGCGGGTTCCATCAGCCTTGCCACCTTTTCTCAGCTGGCTATACTGGAGGGCAGTCTGTTGGCAGACTCCCCGGAGGCCCTGCTTCCCAGGCTGTGATACACACACGCCGCCTGCTTCAGCCCAAAGGGACAGCTTATGGTAAGGTAAAAACCCTGTGCTGGCAAGTTCCTGCGTAACCCTCGCACAAGCACAAGCATATTGGCCATTGGTCAAGGCTTTCCCCACAAGCTTAACACGTTTGGTCCCATCTAGCCTCCGAAGGCCGAGTTGACCTAGCTAGGAATCAAAGTTCAGGAAAGGTACTCAGGGTGCTGGTGACTGCAGGTTGTTTCACCAGGCAGCCCAAATCGAGTCCACCTCCTTACATTTTCCATGGGCAGAGCAAATGGTGTCAACTTACACGCCTCCGGCCAGGGAGGGGCGACGTACACTTTCTTCAGGGGAAACAAGCCATGCCTTCCGTGTGAAAGGCCTCTAGGCCTCTTTGCTTCGGCAGCCCCGGGATAGCTTCAGCTCTGAAATGCTTCCGAAGGAGCAGAGTCAGAGAACCTTCGAACCACAGAGCAGGTGAAGCCCAGAACAAGGACTGCTCTTGGCCTGAGAACACCCACTGCCCAGCGCTTCTTTGGGGTACGCACGTGTCGAGGATGGGGGTTGAATTCTGCTGCGTGATAACTTCTCCGGGCCACGTAGTGTGAGCGCAAGTAGAGTGGCCCTACATCTCCTCCCAGTTTCCTGTGTAAGTTGTAGAAGGCGAACTCCCTGCTTGAATCCCTGGGTGGGGTACGTACCGTCCAGAGAAAGATGGAAGCTTGGGACCCTGGGCTGGGAGCTAGGTTAATGTTCTGTGCATCCACTTCGCAGCTCTTCTCTCTAAGCGGGTCCCAAAGGCTTTTTGGAGGCGTTTCCTGAGAGGGTCGGAAACAGGAAAGTAGCCAACAGGCCACGGGGATGCCAGTTTTCTCTAGCAACAAGGCTACCAGCCTCAGACACTAGCGTTCTCTTTGGGACATGAAAGAACACTGTGCTTGGAAGCTCTTCCATCCAGTTTGCGAGTCGCGCTTCCACTGGGTCCTAGGATTCCAAGTGTTGCCATGCCGTTACAATGTCCAATTCTGAGGCCTAGGACGGCAGAGTGTCTGGCAGCTCTCAGAGAGACCTTAGCAGTGCAGGCTTTTTGGCTCCTTCCACCGAGAAACCAGCTCCTCCAGATCCTCTGTCGTTAGGTATTTCATGTCAGAATATCTCAGCGGGCCCTCAACCTCCTCCACGAAGTAAGGCACAAACGGCCTTGCCCTAAAGGGAAGAAGCCTTCTGAGTCCGGCAGAGAGGCAGTCTCTGCCACTCTGCATTCCCACACGGCTGAGCCCTGGGTATGGGACCGAGAGAGGGAGAAAGAGAGCCGTAACCCCGAGCTTTTCCACAATGCGGTACAGGCCTCACCCTTCAAGCCCAAGTCGATTTCATAGAGAAAACACCAGGCACCAGAACTCGGTGTGCTTTCCTGTGGCAAGGAAACTTAGCTTTCATTCCTTAGGTGGCACATTGGCTCAGGACTGCCCTACCCCAAGGACTCAGGCTGTGCAGCCCGACTGGTTGAGATCAGCCCTTCTGGCTCTCACGGATGAAACCAACTAGGAAAAGAGCCTCTCCGAAGCTGGGGAACGTGGTGGCTTTTCCTAGTCTACACAGGAACAGCACTCTGAGGGAGAGGAGCTGCTGACGTGTGGTAGCAAAATCTCCTCTGCTGAAGAGAAACATTTCATTGTAAGCGAGTTCCATCAGCCTTGCCACCTTTTCTCAGCTGGCTATACTGGAGGGCAGTCTGTTGGCAGACTCCCCGGAGGCCCTGCTTCCCAGGCTGTGATACACACACGCCGCCTGCTTCAGCCCAAAGGGACAGCTTATGGTAAGGTAAAAACCCTGTGCTGGCAAGTTCCTGCGTAACCCTCGCACAAGCACAAGCATGTTGGCCATTGGTCAAGGCTTTCCCCACAAGCTTAACACGTTTGGTCCCATCTAGCCTCCGAAGGCCGAGTTGACCTAGCTAGGAATCAAAGTTCAGGAAAGGTACTCAGGGTGCTGGTGACTGCAGGTTGTTTCACCAGGCAGCCCAAATCGAGTCCACCTCCTTACATTTTCCATGGGCAGAGCAAATGGTGTCAACTTACACGCCTCCGGCCAGGGAGGGGCGACGTACACTTTCTTCAGGGGAAACAAGCCATGCCTTCCGTGTGAAAGGCCTCTAGGCCTCTTTGCTTCGGCAGCCCCGGGATAGCTTCAGCTCTGAAATGCTTCCGAAGGAGCAGAGTCAGAGAACCTTCGAACCACAGAGCAGGTGAAGCCCAGAACAAGGACTGCTCTTGGCCTGAGAACACCCACTGCCCAGCGCTTCTTTGGGGTACGCACGTGTCGAGGATGGGGGTTGAATTCTGCTGCGTGATAACTCCTCCGGGCCACGTAGTGTGAGCGCAAGTAGAGTGGCCCTACATCTCCTCCCAGTTTCCTGTGTAAGTTGTAGAAGGCGAACTCCCTGCTTGAATCCCTGGGTGGGGTACGTACCGTCCAGAGAAAGATGGAAGCTTGGGACCCTGGGCTGGGAGCTAGGTTAATGTTCTGTGCATCCACTTCGCAGCTCTTCTCTCTAAGCGGGTCCCAAAGGCTTTTTGGAGGCGTTTCCTGAGAGGGTCGGAAACAGGAAAGTAGCCAACAGGCCACGGGGATGCCAGTTTTCTCTAGCAACAAGGCTACCAGCCTCAGACACTAGCGTTCTCTTTGGGACATGAAAGAACACTGTGCTTGGAAGCTCTTCCATCCAGTTTGCGAGTCGCGCTTCCACTGGGTCCTAGGATTCCAAGTGTTGCCATGCCGTTACAATGTCCAATTCTGAGGCCTAGGACGGCAGAGTGTCTGGCAGCTCTCAGAGAGACCTTAGCAATGGAGGCTTTTTGGCTCCTTCCACCGAGAAACCAGCTCCTCCAGATCCTCTGTCGTTAGGTATTTCATGTCAGAATATCTCAGCGGGCCCTCAACCTCCTCCACGAAGTAAGGCACAAACGGCCTTGCCCTAAAGGGAAGAAGCCTTCTGAGTCCGGCAGAGAGGCAGTCTCTGCCACTCTGCATTCCCACACGGCTGAGCCCTGGGTATGGGACCGAGAGAGGGAGAAAGAGAGCCGTAACCCCGAGCTTTTCCACAATGCGGTACAGGCCTCACCCTTCAAGCCCAAGTCGATTTCATAGAGAAAACACCAGGCACCAGAACTCGGTGTGCTTTCCTGTGGCAAGGAAACTTAGCTTTCATTCCTTAGGTGGCACATTGGCTCAGGACTGCCCTACCCCAAGGACTCAGGCTGTGCAGCCCGACTGGTTGAGATCAGCCCTTCTGGCTCTCTCACGGATGAAACCAACTAGGAAAAGAGCCTCTCCGAAGCTGGGGAACGTGGTGGCTTTTCCTAGTCTACACAGGAACAGCACTCTGAGGGAGAGGAGCTGCTGACGTGTGGTAGCAAAATCTCCTCTGCTGAAGAGAAACATTTCATTGTAAGCGGGTTCCATCAGCCTTGCCACCTTTTCTCAGCTGGCTATACTGGAGGGCAGTCTGTTGGCAGACTCCCCGGAGGCCCTGCTTCCCAGGCTGTGATACACACACGCCGCCTGCTTCAGCCCAAAGGGACAGCTTATGGTAAGGTAAAAACCCTGTGCTGGCAAGTTCCTGCGTAACCCTCGCACAAGCACAAGCATATTGGCCACTGGTCAAGGCTTTCCCCACAAGCTTAACACGTTTGGTCCCATCTAGCCTCCGAAGGCCGAGTTGACCTAGCTAGGAATCAAAGTTCAGGAAAGGTACTCAGGGTGCTGGTGACTGCAGGTTGTTTCACCAGGCAGCCCAAATCCAGTCCACCTCCTTGCATTTTCCATGGGCAGAGCAAATGGTGTCAACTTACACGCCTCCGGCCAGGGAGGGGCGACCTACACATTCTTCAGGGAAACAAGCCATGCCTTCCGTGTGAAAGGCCTCTAGGCCTCTTTGCTTCGGCAGCCCCGGGATAGCTTCAGCTCTGAAATGCTTCCGAAGGAGCAGAGTCAGAGAACCTTCGAACCACAGAGCAGGTGAAGCCCAGAACAAGGACTGCTCTTGGCCTGAGAACACCCACTGCCCAGCGCTTCTTTGGGGTACGCACGTGTCGAGGATGGGGGTTGAATTCTGCTGCGTGATAACTTCTCCGGGCCACGTAGTGTGAGCGCAAGTAGAGTGGCCCTACATCTCCTCCCAGTTTCCTGTGTAAGTTGTAGAAGGCGAACTCCCTGCTTGAATCCCTGGGTGGGGTACGTACCGTCCAGAGAAAGATGGAAGCTTGGGACCCTGGGCTGGGAGCTAGGTTAATGTTCTGTGCATCCACTTCGCAGCTCTTCTCTCTAAGCGGGTCCCAAAGGCTTTTTGGAGGCGTTTCCTGAGAGGGTCGGAAACAGGAAAGTAGCCAACAGGCCACGGGGATGCCAGTTTTCTCTAGCAACAAGGCTACCAGCCTCAGACACTAGCGTTCTCTTTGGGACATGAAAGAACACTGTGCTTGGAAGCTCTTCCATCCAGTTTGCGAGTCGCGCTTCCACTGGGTCCTAGGATTCCAAGTGTTGCCATGCCGTTACAATGTCCAATTCTGAGGCCTAGGACGGCAGAGTGTCTGGCAGCTCTCAGAGAGACCTTAGCAGTGCAGGCTTTTTGGCTCCTTCCACCGAGAAACCAGCTCCTCCAGATCCTCTGTCGTTAGGTATTTCATGTCAGAATATCTCAGCGGGCCCTCAACCTCCTCCACGAAGTAAGGCACAAACGGCCTTGCCCTAAAGGGAAGAAGCCTTCTGAGTCCGGCAGAGAGGCAGTCTCTGCCACTCTGCATTCCCACACGGCTGAGCCCTGGGTATGGGACCGAGAGAGGGAGAAAGAGAGCCGTAACCCCGAGCTTTTCCACAATGCGGTACAGGCCTCACCCTTCAAGCCCAAGTCGATTTCATAGAGAAAACACCAGGCACCAGAACTCGGTGTGCTTTCCTGTGGCAAGGAAACTTAGCTTTCATTCCTTAGGTGGCACATTGGCTCAGGACTGCCCTACCCCAAGGACTCAGGCTGTGCAGCCCGACTGGTTGAGATCAGCCCTTCTGGCTCTCTCACGGATGAAACCAACTAGGAAAAGAGCCTCTCCGAAGCTGGGGAACGTGGTGGCTTTTCCTAGTCTACACAGGAACAGCACTCTGAGGGAGAGGAGCTGCTGACGTGTGGTAGCAAAATCTCCTCTGCTGAAGAGAAACATTTCATTGTAAGCGGGTTCCATCAGCCTTGCCACCTTTTCTCAGCTGGCTATACTGGAGGGCAGTCTGTTGGCAGACTCCCCGGAGGCCCTGCTTCCCAGGCTGTGATACACACACGCCGCCTGCTTCAGCCCAAAGGGACAGCTTATGGTAAGGTAAAAACCCTGTGCTGGCAAGTTCCTGCGTAACCCTCGCACAAGCACAAGCATATTGGCCACTGGTCAAGGCTTTCCCCACAAGCTTAACACGTTTGGTCCCATCTAGCCTCCGAAGGCCGAGTTGACCTAGCTAGGAATCAAAGTTCAGGAAAGGTACTCAGGGTGCTGGTGACTGCAGGTTGTTTCACCAGGCAGCCCAAATCGAGTCCACCTCCTTACATTTTCCATGGGCAGAGCAAATGGTGTCAACTTACACGCCTCCGGCCAGGGAGGGGCGACGTACACTTTCTTCAGGGGAAACAAGCCATGCCTTCCGTGTGAAAGGCCTCTAGGCCTCTTTGCTTCGGCAGCCCCGGGATAGCTTCAGCTCTGAAATGCTTCCGAAGGAGCAGAGTCAGAGAACCTTCGAACCACAGAGCAGGTGAAGCCCAGAACAAGGACTGCTCTTGGCCTGAGAACACCCACTGCCCAGCGCTTCTTTGGGGTACGCACGTGTCGAGGATGGGGGTTGAATTCTGCTGCGTGATAACTTCTCCGGGCCACGTAGTGTGAGCGCAAGTAGAGTGGCCCTACATCTCCTCCCAGTTTCCTGTGTAAGTTGTAGAAGGCGAACTCCCTGCTTGAATCCCTGGGTGGGGTACGTACCGTCCAGAGAAAGATGGAAGCTTGGGACCCTGGGCTGGGAGCTAGGTTAATGTTCTGTGCATCCACTTCGCAGCTCTTCTCTCTAAGCGGGTCCCAAAGGCTTTTTGGAGGCGTTTCCTGAGAGGGTCGGAAACAGGAAAGTAGCCAACAGGCCACGGGGATGCCAGTTTTCTCTAGCAACAAGGCTACCAGCCTCAGACACTAGCGTTCTCTTTGGGACATGAAAGAACACTGTGCTTGGAAGCTCTTCCATCCAGTTTGCGAGTCGCGCTTCCACTGGGTCCTAGGATTCCAAGTGTTGCCATGCCGTTACAATGTCCAATTCTGAGGCCTAGGACGGCAGAGTGTCTGGCAGCTCTCAGAGAGACCTTAGCAGTGCAGGCTTTTTGGCTCCTTCCACCGAGAAACCAGCTCCTCCAGATCCTCTGTCGTTAGGTATTTCATGTCAGAATATCTCAGCGGGCCCTCAACCTCCTCCACGAAGTAAGGCACAAACGGCCTTGCCCTAAAGGGAAGAAGCCTTCTGAGTCCGGCAGAGAGGCAGTCTCTGCCACTCTGCATTCCCACACGGCTGAGCCCTGGGTATGGGACCGAGAGAGGGAGAAAGAGAGCCGTAACCCCGAGCTTTTCCACAATGCGGTACAGGCCTCACCCTTCAAGCCCAAGTCGATTTCATAGAGAAAACACCAGGCACCAGAACTCGGTGTGCTTTCCTGTGGCAAGGAAACTTAGCTTTCATTCCTTAGGTGGCACATTGGCTCAGGACTGCCCTACCCCAAGGACTCAGGCTGTGCAGCCCGACTGGTTGAGATCAGCCCTTCTGGCTCTCTCACGGATGAAACCAACTAGGAAAAGAGCCTCTCCGAAGCTGGGGAACGTGGTGGCTTTTCCTAGTCTACACAGGAACAGCACTCTGAGGGAGAGGAGCTGCTGACGTGTGGTAGCAAAATCTCCTCTGCTGAAGAGAAACATTTCATTGTAAGCGAGTTCCATCAGCCTTGCCACCTTTTCTCAGCTGGCTATACTGGAGGGCAGTCTGTTGGCAGACTCCCCGGAGGCCCTGCTTCCCAGGCTGTGATACACACACGCCGCCTGCTTCAGCCCAAAGGGACAGCTTATGGTAAGGTAAAAACCCTGTGCTGGCAAGTTCCTGCGTAACCCTCGCACAAGCACAAGCATATTGGCCACTGGTCAAGGCTTTCCCCACAAGCTTAACACGTTTGGTCCCATCTAGCCTCCGAAGGCCGAGGTGACCTAGCTAGGAATCAAAGTTCAGGAAAGGTACTCAGGGTGCTGGTGACTGCAGGTTGTTTCACCAGGCAGCCCAAATCGAGTCCACCTCCTTACATTTTCCATGGGCAGAGCAAATGGTGTCAACTTACACGCCTCCGGCCAGGGAGGGGCGACGTACACTTTCTTCAGGGGAAACAAGCCATGCCTTCCGTGTGAAAGGCCTCTAGGCCTCTTTGCTTCGGCAGCCCCGGGATAGCTTCAGCTCTGAAATGCTTCCGAAGGAGCAGAGTCAGAGAACCTTCGAACCACAGAGCAGGTGAAGCCCAGAACAAGGACTGCTCTTGGCCTGAGAACACCCACTGCCCAGCGCTTCTTTGGGGTACACACGTGTCGAGGATGGGGGTTGAATTCTGCTGCGTGATAACTTCTCCGGGCCACGTAGTGTGAGCGCAAGTAGAGTGGCCCTACATCTCCTCCCAGTTTCCTGTGTAAGTTGTAGAAGGCGAACTCCCTGCTTGAATCCCTGGGTGGGGTACGTACCGTCCAGAGAAAGATGGAAGCTTGGGACCCTGGGCTGGGAGCTAGGTTAATGTTCTGTGCATCCACTTCGCAGCTCTTCTCTCTAAGCGGGTCCCAAAGGCTTTTTGGAGGCGTTTCCTGAGAGGGTCGGAAACAGGAAAGTAGCCAACAGGCCACGGGGATGCCAGTTTTCTCTAGCAACAAGGCTACCAGCCTCAGACACTAGCGTTCTCTTTGGGACATGAAAGAACACTGTGCTTGGAAGCTCTTCCATCCAGTTTGCGAGTCGCGCTTCCACTGGGTCCTAGGATTCCAAGTGTTGCCATGCCGTTACAATGTCCAATTCTGAGGCCTAGGACGGCAGAGTGTCTGGCAGCTCTCAGAGAGACCTTAGCAGTGCAGGCTTTTTGGCTCCTTCCACCGAGAAACCAGCTCCTCCAGATCCTCTGTCGTTAGGTATTTCATGTCAGAATATCTCAGCGGGCCCTCAACCTCCTCCACGAAGTAAGGCACAAACGGCCTTGCCCTAAAGGGAAGAAGCCTTCTGAGTCCGGCAGAGAGGCAGTCTCTGCCACTCTGCATTCCCACACGGCTGAGCCCTGGGTATGGGACCGAGAGAGGGAGAAAGAGAGCCGTAACCCCGAGCTTTTCCACAATGCGGTACAGGCCTCACCCTTCAAGCCCAAGTCGATTTCATAGAGAAAACACCAGGCACCAGAACTCGGTGTGCTTTCCTGTGGCAAGGAAACTTAGCTTTCATTCCTTAGGTGGCACATTGGCTCAGGACTGCCCTACCCCAAGGACTCAGGCTGTGCAGCCCGACTGGTTGAGATCAGCCCTTCTGGCTCTCTCACGGATGAAACCAACTAGGAAAAGAGCCTCTCCGAAGCTGGGGAACGTGGTGGCTTTTCCTAGTCTACACAGGAACAGCACTCTGAGGGAGAGGAGCTGCTGACGTGTGGTAGCAAAATCTCCTCTGCTGAAGAGAAACATTTCATTGTAAGCGGGTTCCATCAGCCTTGCCACCTTTTCTCAGCTGGCTATACTGGAGGGCAGTCTGTTGGCAGACTCCCCGGAGGCCCTGCTTCCCAGGCTGTGATACACACACGCCGCCTGCTTCAGCCCAAAGGGACAGCTTATGGTAAGGTAAAAACCCTGTGCTGGCAAGTTCCTGCGTAACCCTCGCACAAGCACAAGCATATTGGCCACTGGTCAAGGCTTTCCCCACAAGCTTAACACGTTTGGTCCCATCTAGCCTCCGAAGGCCGAGTTGACCTAGCTAGGAATCAAAGTTCAGGAAAGGTACTCAGGGTGCTGGTGACTGCAGGTTGTTTCACCAGGCAGCCCAAATCGAGTCCACCTCCTTACATTTTCCATGGGCAGAGCAAATGGTGTCAACTTACACGCCTCCGGCCAGGGAGGGGCGACGTACACTTTCTTCAGGGGAAACAAGCCATGCCTTCCGTGTGAAAGGCCTCTAGGCCTCTTTGCTTCGGCAGCCCCGGGATAGCTTCAGCTCTGAAATGCTTCCGAAGGAGCAGAGTCAGAGAACCTTCGAACCACAGAGCAGGTGAAGCCCAGAACAAGGACTGCTCTTGGCCTGAGAACACCCACTGCCCAGCGCTTCTTTGGGGTACGCACGTGTCGAGGATGGGGGTTGAATTCTGCTGCGTGATAACTTCTCCGGGCCACGTAGTGTGAGCGCAAGTAGAGTGGCCCTACATCTCCTCCCAGTTTCCTGTGTAAGTTGTAGAAGGCGAACTCCCTGCTTGAATCCCTGGGTGGGGTACGTACCGTCCAGAGAAAGATGGAAGCTTGGGACCCTGGGCTGGGAGCTAGGTTAATGTTCTGTGCATCCACTTCGCAGCTCTTCTCTCTAAGCGGGTCCCAAAGGCTTTTTGGAGGCGTTTCCTGAGAGGGTCGGAAACAGGAAAGTAGCCAACAGGCCACGGGGATGCCAGTTTTCTCTAGCAACAAGGCTACCAGCCTCAGACACTAGCGTTCTCTTTGGGACATGAAAGAACACTGTGCTTGGAAGCTCTTCCATCCAGTTTGCGAGTCGCGCTTCCACTGGGTCCTAGGATTCCAAGTGTTGCCATGCCGTTACAATGTCCAATTCTGAGGCCTAGGACGGCAGAGTGTCTGGCAGCTCTCAGAGAGACCTTAGCAGTGCAGGCTTTTTGGCTCCTTCCACCGAGAAACCAGCTCCTCCAGATCCTCTGTCGTTAGGTATTTCATGTCAGAATATCTCAGCGGGCCCTCAACCTCCTCCACGAAGTAAGGCACAAACGGCCTTGCCCTAAAGGGAAGAAGCCTTCTGAGTCCGGCAGAGAGGCAGTCTCTGCCACTCTGCATTCCCACACGGCTGAGCCCTGGGTATGGGACCGAGAGAGGGAGAAAGAGAGCCGTAACCCCGAGCTTTTCCACAATGCGGTACAGGCCTCACCCTTCAAGCCCAAGTCGATTTCATAGAGAAAACACCAGGCACCAGAACTCGGTGTGCTTTCCTGTGGCAAGGAAACTTAGCTTTCATTCCTTAGGTGGCACATTGGCTCAGGACTGCCCTACCCCAAGGACTCAGGCTGTGCAGCCCGACTGGTTGAGATCAGCCCTTCTGGCTCTCTCACGGATGAAACCAACTAGGAAAAGAGCCTCTCCGAAGCTGGGGAACGTGGTGGCTTTTCCTAGTCTACACAGGAACAGCACTCTGAGGGAGAGGAGCTGCTGACGTGTGGTAGCAAAATCTCCTCTGCTGAAGAGAAACATTTCATTGTAAGCGGGTTCCATCAGCCTTGCCACCTTTTCTCAGCTGGCTATACTGGAGGGCAGTCTGTTGGCAGACTCCCCGGAGGCCCTGCTTCCCAGGCTGTGATACACACACGCCGCCTGCTTCAGCCCAAAGGGACAGTTTATGGTAAGGGAAAAACCTCCTCTGCTGAAGAGAAACATTTCGTTGTAAGCGGGTTCCATCAGCCTTGCCACCTTTTCTCAGCTGGCATTACTGGAGGGCAGTCTGTTGGCAGACTCCCCTGAGGCCCTGCTTCCCAGGCTGTGATACACACACGCCGCCTGCTTCAGCGCAAAGGGACAGCTTAAGGTAAGGTAAAAACCCTGTGTTGGCAAGTGCCTGCCTAACCCTCGCACAAGCAAAAGCATATTGGCCATTGGTCAAAGGCTTTCCCCACAAGCTTCACACGTTTGCTCCCATGTAGCCTCCGAAGGCCGAGTTGACCTAGCTAGGAATCAAAGTGCAGGAAAGGAACTCAGGGTGCTGGGGACTGCAGGTTGTTTCACCAGGCAGCCCAAATCGAGTACATCCGTACACAATGTAGTAAAGGCCTCACCCTTCAAGCCCACGTCAATTTCATAGAGAAAACACCAGGCCTCGGTGTGCTTTCCTGTGGCAAGGAAACTTTGCTTGCATTCCTTAGGAGGCACAGTGGCTCAGGACTGCCCTACCCCAAGGACTCGGGCTGTGCAGCCCGACTGGTTGAGATCAGCCCTTCTGGCTCTCACGGATGAAACCAACTAGGAAAAGAGCCTCTCCGAAGCTGGGGAACGTGGTGGCTTTTCCTAGTCTTCAAAGGAACAGCACTCTGAGGGAGAGGAGCTGTTGACGTGTGGTAGCAAAATCTCCTCTGCTGAAGAGAAACATTTCGTTGTAAGCGGGTTCCCTCAGCCTTGCCACCTTTTCTCAGCTGGCTATACTGGAGGGCAGTCTGTTGGCAGACTCCCCTGAGGCCCTGCTTCCCAGGCTGTGATACACACACGCCGCCTGCTTCAGCGCAATGGGACACCTTAAGGTAAGGGAAAAACCTCCTCTGCTGAAGAGAAACATTTCGTTGTAAGCGGGTTCCATCAACCTTGCCACCTCTTCTCAGCTGGCATTACTGGAGGGCAGTCTGTTGGCAGACTCCCCTGAGGCCCTGCCTCCCAGGCTGTGATAGACACACGCCGCCTGCTTCAGCCCAAAGGGACAGTTTATGGTAAGGTAAAAACCCTGTGCTGGCAAGTTCCTGCGTAACCCTCGCACAAGCACAAGCATATTGGCCATTGGTCAAGGCTTTCCCCACAAGCTTAACACGTTTGGTCCCATCTAGCCTCCGAAGGCCGAGTTGACCTAGCTAGGAATCAAAGTTCAGGAAAGGTACTCAGGGTGCTGGTGACTGCAGGTTGTTTCACCAGGCAGCCCAAATCGAGTCCACCTCCTTACATTTTCCATGGGCAGAGCAAATGGTGTCAACTTACACGCCTCCGGCCAGGGAGGGGCGACGTACACTTTCTTCAGGGGAAACAAGCCATGCCTTCCGTGTGAAAGGCCTCTAGGCCTCTTTGCTTCGGCAGCCCCGGGATAGCTTCAGCTCTGAAATGCTTCCGAAGGAGCAGAGTCAGAGAACCTTCGAACCACAGAGCAGGTGAAGCCCAGAACAAGGACTGCTCTTGGCCTGAGAACACCCACTGCCCAGCGCTTCTTTGGGGTACGCACGTGTCGAGGAAGGGGGTTGAATTCTGCTGCGTGATAACTCCTCCGGGCCACGTAGTGTGAGCGCAAGTAGAGTGGCCCTACATCTCCTCCCAGTTTCCTGTGTAAGTTGTAGAAG
Organism: Eubalaena glacialis; assembly: GCF_028564815.1. NCBI lineage: Eukaryota > Metazoa > Chordata > Mammalia > Artiodactyla > Balaenidae > Eubalaena > Eubalaena glacialis. The sequence continues at coordinate 81,607 of NW_026871489.1, forward strand.
GCGAACTCCCTGCTTGAATCCCTGGGTGGGGTACGTACCGTCCAGAGAAAGATGGAAGCTTGGGACCCTGGGCTGGGAGCTAGGTTAATGTTCTGTGCATCCACTTCGCAGCTCTTCTCTCTAAGCGGGTCCCAAAGGCTTTTTGGAGGCGTTTCCTGAGAGGGTCGGAAACAGGAAAGTAGCCAACAGGCCCACGGGGATGCCAGTTCTCTCTAGCAACAAGGCTACCAGCCTCAGACACTAGCGTTCTCTTTGGGACATGAAAGAACACTGTGCTTGGAAGCTCTTCCATCCAGTTTGCGAGTCGCGCTTCCACTGGGTCCTAGGATTCCAAGTGTTGCCATGCCGTTACAATGTCCAATTCTGAGGCCTAGGACGGCAGAGTGTCTGGCAGCTCTCAGAGAGACCTTAGCAGTGCAGGCTTTTTGGCTCCTTCCACCGAGAAACCAGCTCCTCCAGATCCTCTGTCGTTAGGTATTTCATGTCAGAATATCTCAGCGGGCCCTCAACCTCCTCCACGAAGTAAGGCACAAACGGCCTTGCCCTAAAGGGAAGAAGCCTTCTGAGTCCGGCAGAGAGGCAGTCTCTGCCACTCTGCATTCCCACACGGCTGAGCCCTGGGTATGGGACCGAGAGAGGGAGAAAGAGAGCCGTAACCCCGAGCTTTTCCACAATGCGGTACAGGCCTCACCCTTCAAGCCCAAGTCGATTTCATAGAGAAAACACCAGGCACCAGAACTCGGTGTGCTTTCCTGTGGCAAGGAAACTTAGCTTTCATTCCTTAGGTGGCACATTGGCTCAGGACTGCCCTACCCCAAGGACTCAGGCTGTGCAGCCCGACTGGTTGAGATCAGCCCTTCTGGCTCTCTCACGGATGAAACCAACTAGGAAAAGAGCCTCTCCGAAGCTGGGGAACGTGGTGGCTTTTCCTAGTCTACACAGGAACAGCACTCTGAGGGAGAGGAGCTGCTGACGTGTGGTAGCAAAATCTCCTCTGCTGAAGAGAAACATTTCATTGTAAGCGGGTTCCATCAGCCTTGCCACCTTTTCTCAGCTGGCTATACTGGAGGGCAGTCTGTTGGCAGACTCCCCGGAGGCCCTGCTTCCCAGGCTGTGATACACACACGCCGCCTGCTTCAGCCCAAAGGGACAGTTTATGGTAAGGGAAAAACCTCCTCTGCTGAAGAGAAACATTTCGTTGTAAGCGGGTTCCATCAGCCTTGCCACCTTTTCTCAGCTGGCATTACTGGAGGGCAGTCTGTTGGCAGACTCCCCTGAGGCCCTGCTTCCCAGGCTGTGATACACACACGCCGCCTGCTTCAGCGCAAAGGGACAGCTTAAGGTAAGGTAAAAACCCTGTGTTGGCAAGTGCCTGCCTAACCCTCGCACAAGCAAAAGCATATTGGCCATTGGTCAAAGGCTTTCCCCACAAGCTTCACACGTTTGCTCCCATGTAGCCTCCGAAGGCCGAGTTGACCTAGCTAGGAATCAAAGTGCAGGAAAGGAACTCAGGGTGCTGGGGACTGCAGGTTGTTTCACCAGGCAGCCCAAATCGAGTACATCCGTACACAATGTAGTAAAGGCCTCACCCTTCAAGCCCACGTCAATTTCATAGAGAAAACACCAGGCCTCGGTGTGCTTTCCTGTGGCAAGGAAACTTTGCTTGCATTCCTTAGGAGGCACAGTGGCTCAGGACTGCCCTACCCCAAGGACTCGGGCTGTGCAGCCCGACTGGTTGAGATCAGCCCTTCTGGCTCTCACGGATGAAACCAACTAGGAAAAGAGCCTCTCCGAAGCTGGGGAACGTGGTGGCTTTTCCTAGTCTTCAAAGGAACAGCACTCTGAGGGAGAGGAGCTGTTGACGTGTGGTAGCAAAATCTCCTCTGCTGAAGAGAAACATTTCGTTGTAAGCGGGTTCCCTCAGCCTTGCCACCTTTTCTCAGCTGGCTATACTGGAGGGCAGTCTGTTGGCAGACTCCCCTGAGGCCCTGCTTCCCAGGCTGTGATACACACACGCCGCCTGCTTCAGCGCAATGGGACACCTTAAGGTAAGGGAAAAACCTCCTCTGCTGAAGAGAAACATTTCGTTGTAAGCGGGTTCCATCAACCTTGCCACCTCTTCTCAGCTGGCATTACTGGAGGGCAGTCTGTTGGCAGACTCCCCTGAGGCCCTGCCTCCCAGGCTGTGATAGACACACGCCGCCTGCTTCAGCCCAAAGGGACAGTTTATGGTAAGGTAAAAACCCTGTGCTGGCAAGTTCCTGCGTAACCCTCGCACAAGCACAAGCATATTGGCCATTGGTCAAGGCTTTCCCCACAAGCTTAACACGTTTGGTCCCATCTAGCCTCCGAAGGCCGAGTTGACCTAGCTAGGAATCAAAGTTCAGGAAAGGTACTCAGGGTGCTGGTGACTGCAGGTTGTTTCACCAGGCAGCCCAAATCGAGTCCACCTCCTTACATTTTCCATGGGCAGAGCAAATGGTGTCAACTTACACGCCTCCGGCCAGGGAGGGGCGACGTACACTTTCTTCAGGGGAAACAAGCCATGCCTTCCGTGTGAAAGGCCTCTAGGCCTCTTTGCTTCGGCAGCCCCGGGATAGCTTCAGCTCTGAAATGCTTCCGAAGGAGCAGAGTCAGAGAACCTTCGAACCACAGAGCAGGTGAAGCCCAGAACAAGGACTGCTCTTGGCCTGAGAACACCCACTGCCCAGCGCTTCTTTGGGGTACGCACGTGTCGAGGAAGGGGGTTGAATTCTGCTGCGTGATAACTCCTCCGGGCCACGTAGTGTGAGCGCAAGTAGAGTGGCCCTACATCTCCTCCCAGTTTCCTGTGTAAGTTGTAGAAGGCGAACTCCCTGCTTGAATCCCTGGGTGGGGTACGTACCGTCCAGAGAAAGATGGAAGCTTGGGACCCTGGGCTGGGAGCTAGGTTAATGTTCTGTGCATCCACTTCGCAGCTCTTCTCTCTAAGCGGGTCCCAAAGGCTTTTTGGAGGCGTTTCCTGAGAGGGTCGGAAACAGGAAAGTAGCCAACAGGCCCACGGGGATGCCAGTTCTCTCTAGCAACAAGGCTACCAGCCTCAGACACTAGCGTTCTCTTTGGGACATGAAAGAACACTGTGCTTGGAAGCTCTTCCATCCAGTTTGCGAGTCGCGCTTCCACTGGGTCCTAGGATTCCAAGTGTTGCCATGCCGTTACAATGTCCAATTCTGAGGCCTAGGACGGCAGAGTGTCTGGCAGCTCTCAGAGAGACCTTAGCAGTGCAGGCTTTTTGGCTCCTTCCACCAAGAAACCAGCTCCTCCAGATCCTCTGTCGTTAGGTATTTCATGTCAGAATATCTCAGCGGGCCCTCAACCTCCTCCACGAAGTAAGGCACAAACGGCCTTGCCCTAAAGGGAAGAAGCCTTCTGAGTCCGGCAGAGAGGCAGTCTCTGCCACTCTGCATTCCCACACGGCTGAGCCCTGGGTATGGGACCGAGAGAGGGAGAAAGAGAGCCGTAACCCCGAGCTTTTCCACAATGCGGTACAGGCCTCACCCTTCAAGCCCAAGTCGATTTCATAGAGAAAACACCAGGCACCAGAACTCGGTGTGCTTTCCTGTGGCAAGGAAACTTAGCTTTCATTCCTTAGGTGGCACATTGGCTCAGGACTGCCCTACCCCAAGGACTCAGGCTGTGCAGCCCGACTGGTTGAGATCAGCCCTTCTGGCTCTCTCACGGATGAAACCAACTAGGAAAAGAGCCTCTCCGAAGCTGGGGAACGTGGTGGCTTTTCCTAGTCTACACAGGAACAGCACTCTGAGGGAGAGGAGCTGCTGACGTGTGGTAGCAAAATCTCCTCTGCTGAAGAGAAACATTTCATTGTAAGCGGGTTCCATCAGCCTTGCCACCTTTTCTCAGCTGGCTATACTGGAGGGCAGGCTGTTGGCAGACTCCCCGGAGGCCCTGCTTCCCAGGCTGTGATACACACACGCCGCCTGCTTCAGCCCAAAGGGACAGTTTATGGTAAGGTAAAAACCCTGTGCTGGCAAGTTCCTGCGTAACCCTCGCACAAGCACAAGCATATTGGCCATTGGTCAAAGGCTTTACCCACAAGCTTCACACGTTTGGTCCCATCTAGCCTCCGAAGGCCGAGTTGACCTAGCTAGGAATCAAAGTTCAGGAAAGGTACTCAGGGTGCTGGTGACTGCAGGTTGTTTCACCAGGCAGCCCAAATCGAGTCCACCTCCTTACATTTTCCATGGGCAGAGCAAATGGTGTCAACTTACACGCCTCCGGCCAGGGAGGGGCGACGTACACTTTCTTCAGGGGAAACAAGCCATGCCTTCCGTGTGAAAGGCCTCTAGGCCTCTTTGCTTCGGCAGCCCCGGGATAGCTTCAGCTCTGAAATGCTTCCGAAGGAGCAGAGTCAGAGAACCTTCGAACCACAGAGCAGGTGAAGCCCAGAACAAGGACTGCTCTTGGCCTGAGAACACCCACTGCCCAGCGCTTCTTTGGGGTACGCACGTGTCGAGGATGGGGGTTGAATTCTGCTGCGTGATAACTTCTCCGGGCCACGTAGTGTGAGCGCAAGTAGAGTGGCCCTACATCTCCTCCCAGTTTCCTGTGTAAGTTGTAGAAGGCGAACTCCCTGCTTGAATCCCTGGGTGGGGTACGTACCGTCCAGAGAAAGATGGAAGCTTGGGACCCTGGGCTGGGAGCTAGGTTAATGTTCTGTGCATCCACTTCGCAGCTCTTCTCTCTAAGCGGGTCCCAAAGGCTTTTTGGAGGCGTTTCCTGAGAGGGTCGGAAACAGGAAAGTAGCCAACAGGCCACGGGGATGCCAGTTTTCTCTAGCAACAAGGCTACCAGCCTCAGACACTAGCGTTCTCTTTGGGACATGAAAGAACACTGTGCTTGGAAGCTCTTCCATCCAGTTTGCGAGTCGCGCTTCCACTGGGTCCTAGGATTCCAAGTGTTGCCATGCCGTTACAATGTCCAATTCTGAGGCCTAGGACGGCAGAGTGTCTGGCAGCTCTCAGAGAGACCTTAGCAGTGCAGGCTTTTTGGCTCCTTCCACCGAGAAACCAGCTCCTCCAGATCCTCTGTCGTTAGGTATTTCATGTCAGAATATCTCAGCGGGCCCTCAACCTCCTCCACGAAGTAAGGCACAAACGGCCTTGCCCTAAAGGGAAGAAGCCTTCTGAGTCCGGCAGAGAGGCAGTCTCTGCCACTCTGCATTCCCACACGGCTGAGCCCTGGGTATGGGACCGAGAGAGGGAGAAAGAGAGCCGTAACCCCGAGCTTTTCCACAATGCGGTACAGGCCTCACCCTTCAAGCCCAAGTCGATTTCATAGAGAAAACACCAGGCACCAGAACTCGGTGTGCTTTCCTGTGGCAAGGAAACTTAGCTTTCATTCCTTAGGTGGCACATTGGCTCAGGACTGCCCTACCCCAAGGACTCAGGCTGTGCAGCCCGACTGGTTGAGATCAGCCCTTCTGGCTCTCTCACGGATGAAACCAACTAGGAAAAGAGCCTCTCCGAAGCTGGGGAACGTGGTGGCTTTTCCTAGTCTACACAGGAACAGCACTCTGAGGGAGAGGAGCTGCTGACGTGTGGTAGCAAAATCTCCTCTGCTGAAGAGAAACATTTCATTGTAAGCGAGTTCCATCAGCCTTGCCACCTTTTCTCAGCTGGCTATACTGGAGGGCAGTCTGTTGGCAGACTCCCCGGAGGCCCTGCTTCCCAGGCTGTGATACACACACGCCGCCTGCTTCAGCCCAAAGAGACAGCTTATGGTAAGGTAAAAACCCTGTGCTGGCAAGTTCCTGCGTAACCCTCGCACAAGCACAAGCATATTGGCCATTGGTCAAGGCTTTCCCCACAAGCTTAACACGTTTGGTCCCATCTAGCCTCCGAAGGCCGAGGTGACCTAGCTAGGAATCAAAGTTCAGGAAAGGTACTCAGGGTGCTGGTGACTGCAGGTTGTTTCACCAGGCAGCCCAAATCGAGTCCACCTCCTTACATTTTCCATGGGCAGAGCAAATGGTGTCAACTTACACGCCTCCGGCCAGGGAGGGGCGACGTACACTTTCTTCAGGGGAAACAAGCCATGCCTTCCGTGTGAAAGGCCTCTAGGCCTCTTTGCTTCGGCAGCCCCGGGATAGCTTCAGCTCTGAAATGCTTCCGAAGGAGCAGAGTCAGAGAACCTTCGAACCACAGAGCAGGTGAAGCCCAGAACAAGGACTGCTCTTGGCCTGAGAACACCCACTGCCCAGCGCTTCTTTGGGGTACGCACGTGTCGAGGATGGGGGTTGAATTCTGCTGCGTGATAACTTCTCCGGGCCACGTAGTGTGAGCGCAAGTAGAGTGGCCCTACATCTCCTCCCAGTTTCCTGTGTAAGTTGTAGAAGGCGAACTCCCTGCTTGAATCCCTGGGTGGGGTACGTACCGTCCAGAGAAAGATGGAAGCTTGGGACCCTGGGCTGGGAGCTAGGTTAATGTTCTGTGCATCCACTTCGCAGCTCTTCTCTCTAAGCGGGTCCCAAAGGCTTTTTGGAGGCGTTTCCTGAGAGGGTCGGAAACAGGAAAGTAGCCAACAGGCCACGGGGATGCCAGTTTTCTCTAGCAACAAGGCTACCAGCCTCAGACACTAGCGTTCTCTTTGGGACATGAAAGAACACTGTGCTTGGAAGCTCTTCCATCCAGTTTGCGAGTCGCGCTTCCACTGGGTCCTAGGATTCCAAGTGTTGCCATGCCGTTACAATGTCCAATTCTGAGGCCTAGGACGGCAGAGTGTCTGGCAGCTCTCAGAGAGACCTTAGCAGTGCAGGCTTTTTGGCTCCTTCCACCGAGAAACCAGCTCCTCCAGATCCTCTGTCGTTAGGTATTTCATGTCAGAATATCTCAGCGGGCCCTCAACCTCCTCCACGAAGTAAGGCACAAACGGCCTTGCCCTAAAGGGAAGAAGCCTTCTGAGTCCGGCAGAGAGGCAGTCTCTGCCACTCTGCATTCCCACACGGCTGAGCCCTGGGTATGGGACCGAGAGAGGGAGAAAGAGAGCCGTAACCCCGAGCTTTTCCACAATGCGGTACAGGCCTCACCCTTCAAGCCCAAGTCGATTTCATAGAGAAAACACCAGGCACCAGAACTCGGTGTGCTTTCCTGTGGCAAGGAAACTTAGCTTTCATTCCTTAGGTGGCACATTGGCTCAGGACTGCCCTACCCCAAGGACTCAGGCTGTGCAGCCCGACTGGTTGAGATCAGCCCTTCTGGCTCTCTCACGGATGAAACCAACTAGGAAAAGAGCCTCTCCGAAGCTGGGGAACGTGGTGGCTTTTCCTAGTCTACACAGGAACAGCACTCTGAGGGAGAGGAGCTGCTGACGTGTGGTAGCAAAATCTCCTCTGCTGAAGAGAAACATTTCATTGTAAGCGGGTTCCATCAGCCTTGCCACCTTTTCTCAGCTGGCTATACTGGAGGGCAGTCTGTTGGCAGACTCCCCGGAGGCCCTGCTTCCCAGGCTGTGATACACACACGCCGCCTGCTTCAGCCCAAAGGGACAGCTTATGGTAAGGTAAAAACCCTGTGCTGGCAAGTTCCTGCGTAACCCTCGCACAAGCACAAGCATATTGGCCATTGGTCAAGGCTTTCCCCACAAGCTTAACACGTTTGGTCCCATCTAGCCTGCGAAGGCCGAGTTGACCTAGCTAGGAATCAAAGTGCAGGAAAGGAACTCAGGGTGCTGGTGACTGCAGGTTGTTTCACCAGGCAGCCCAAATCGAGTACATCCGTACACAATGTAGTAAAGGCCTCACCCTTCAAGCCCACGTCAATTTCATAGAGAAAACACCAGGCCTCGGTGTGCTTTCCTGTGGCAAGGAAACTTTGCTTGCATTCCTTAGGAGGCACAGTGGCTCAGGACTGCCCTACCCCAAGGACTCAGGCTGTGCAGCCCGACTGGTTGAGATCAGCCCTTCTGGCTCTCACGGATGAAACCAACTAGGAAAAGAGCCTCTCCGAAGCTGGGGAACGTGGTGGCTTTTCCTAGTCTTCAAAGGAACAGCACTCTGAGGGAGAGGAGCTGTTGACGTGTGGTAGCAAAATCTCCTCTGCTGAAGAGAAACATTTCGTTGTAAGCGGGTTCCCTCAGCCTTGCCACCTTTTCTCAGCTGGCTATACTGGAGGGCAGTCTGTTGGCAGACTCCCCTGAGGCCCTGCTTCCCAGGCTGTGATACACACACGCCGCCTGCTTCAGTGCAAAGGCACAGCTTAAGGTAAGGGAAAAACCTCCTCTGCTGAAGAGAAACATTTCGTTGTAAGCGGGTTCCATCAGCCTTGCCACCTTTTCTCAGCTGGCATTACTGGAGGGCAGTCTGTTGGCAGACTCCCCTGAGGCCCTGCTTCCCAGGCTGTGATACACACACGCCGCCTGCTTCAGCGCAAAGGGACAGCTTAAGGTAAGGTAAAAACCCTGTGTTGGCAAGTGCCTGCCTAACCCTCGCACAAGCAAAAGCATATTGGCCATTGGTCAAAGGCTTTCCCCACAAGCTTCACACGTTTGCTCCCATGTAGCCTGCGAAGGCCGAGTTGACCTAGCTAGGAATCAAAGTGCAGGAAAGGAACTCAGGGTGCTGGTGACTGCAGGTTGTTTCACCAGGCAGCCCAAATCGAGTACATCCGTACACAGTGTAGTAAAGGCCTCACCCTTCAAGCCCACGTCAATTTCATAGAGAAAACACCAGGCCTCGGTGTGCTTTCCTGTGGCAAGGAAACTTTGCTTGCATTCCTTAGGAGGCACAGTGGCTCAGGACTGCCCTACCCCAAGGACTCAGGCTGTGCAGCCCGACTGGTTGAGATCAGCCCTTCTGGCTCTCACGGATGAAACCAACTAGGAAAAGAGCCTCTCCTAAGCTGGGGAACGTGGTGGCTTTTCCTAGTCTTCAAAGGAACAGCACTCTGAGGGAGAGGAGCTGTTGACGTGTGGTAGCAAAATCTCCTCTGCTGAAGAGAAACATTTCGTTGTAAGCGGGTTCCCTCAGCCTTGCCACCTTTTCTCAGCTGGCTATACTGGAGGGCAGTCTGTTGGCAGACTCCCCTGAGGCCCTGCTTCCCAGGCTGTGATACACACACGCCGCCTGCTTCAGCGCAATGGGACAGCTTAAAGTAAGGGAAAAACCTCCTCTGCTGAAGAGAAACATTTCGTTGTAAGCGGGTTCCATCAGCCTTGCCACCTTTTCTCAGCTGGCATTACTGGAGGGCAGTCTGTTGGCAGACTCCCCTGAGGCCCTGCTTCCCAGGCTGTGATACACACACGCCGCCTGCTTCAGCGCAAAGGGACAGCTTAAGGTAAGGTAAAAACCCTGTGTTGGCAAGTGCCTGCCTAACCCTCGCACAAGCAAAAGCATATTGGCCATTGGTCAAAGGCTTTCCCCACAAGCTTCACACGTTTGCTCCCATGTAGCCTCCGAAGGCCGAGTTGACCTAGCTAGGAATCAAAGTGCAGGAAAGGAACTCAGGGTGCTGGGGACTGCAGGTTGTTTCACCAGGCAGCCCAAATCGAGTACATCCGTACACAATGTAGTAAAGGCCTCACTCTTCAAGCCCACGTCAATTTCATAGAGAAAACACCAGGCCTCGGTGTGCTTTCCTGTGGCAAGGAAACTTTGCTTGCATTCCTTAGGAGGCACAGTGGCTCAGGACTGCCCTACCCCAAGGACTCGGGCTGTGCAGCCCGACTGGTTGAGATCAGCCCTTCTGGCTCTCACGGATGAAACCAACTAGGAAAAGAGCCTCTCCGAAGCTGGGGAACGTGGTGGCTTTTCCTAGTCTTCAAAGGAACAGCACTCTGAGGGAAAGGAGCTGTTGACGTGTGGTAGCAAAATCTCCTCTGCTGAAGAGAAACATTTCGTTGTAAGCGGGTTCCCTCAGCCTTGCCACCTTTTCTCAGCTGGCTATACTGGAGGGCAGTCTGTTGGCAGACTCCCCTGAGGCCCTGCTTCCCAGGCTGTGATACACACACGCCGCCTGCTTCAGTGCAAAGGCACAGCTTAAGGTAAGGGAAAAACCTCCTCTGCTGAAGAGAAACATTTCGTTGTAAGCGGGTTCCATCAGCCTTGCCACCTTTTCTCAGCTGGCATTACTGGAGGGCAGTCTGTTGGCAGACTCCCCTGAGGCCCTGCTTCCCAGGCTGTGATACACACACGCCGCCTGCTTTAGCGCAAAGGGACAGCTTAAGGTAAGGTAAAAACCCTGTGTTGGCAAGTGCCTGCCTAACCCTCGCACAAGCAAAAGCATATTGGCCATTGGTCAAAGGCTTTCCCCACAAGCTTCACACGTTTGCTCCCATGTAGCCTGCGAAGGCCGAGTTGACCTAGCTAGGAATCAAAGTGCAGGAAAGGAACTCAGGGTGCTGGTGACTGCAGGTTGTTTCACTAGGCAGCCCAAATCGAGTACATCCGTACACAGTGTAGTAAAGGCCTCACCCTTCAAGCCCACGTCAATTTCATAGAGAAAACACCAGGCCTCGGTGTGCTTTCCTGTGGCAAGGAAACTTTGCTTGCATTCCTTAGGAGGCACAGTGGCTCAGGACTGCCCTACCCCAAGGACTCAGGCGGTGCAGCCCGACTGGTTGAGATCAGCCCTTCTGGCTCTCACGGATGAAACCAACTAGGAAAAGAGCCTCTCCTAAGCTGGGGAACGTGGTGGCTTTTCCTAGTCTTCAAAGGAACAGCACTCTGAGGGAGAGGAGCTGTTGACGTGTGGTAGCAAAATCTCCTCTGCTGAAGAGAAACATTTCGTTGTAAGCGGGTTCCCTCAGCCTTGCCACCTTTTCTCAGCTGGCTATACTGGAGGGCAGTCTGTTGGCAGACTCCCCTGAGGCCCTGCTTCCCAGGCTGTGATACACACACGCCGCCTGCTTCAGCGCAATGGGACACCTTAAGGTAAGGGAAAAACCTCCTCTGCTGAAGAGAAACATTTCGTTGTAAGCGGGTTCCATCAACCTTGCCACCTCTTCTCAGCTGGCATTACTGGAGGGCAGTCTGTTGGCAGACTCCCCTGAGGCCCTGCCTCCCAGGCTGTGATAGACACACGCCGCCTGCTTCAGCCCAAAGGGACAGTTTATGGTAAGGTAAAAACCCTGTGCTGGCAAGTTCCTGCGTAACCCTCGCACAAGCACAAGCATATTGGCCATTGGTCAAGGCTTTCCCCACAAGCTTAACACGTTTGGTCCCATCTAGCCTCCGAAGGCCGAGTTGACCTAGCTAGGAATCAAAGTTCAGGAAAGGTACTCAGGGTGCTGGTGACTGCAGGTTGTTTCACCAGGCAGCCCAAATCGAGTCCACCTCCTTACATTTTCCATGGGCAGAGCAAATGGTGTCAACTTACACGCCTCCGGCCAGGGAGGGGCGACGTACACTTTCTTCAGGGGAAACAAGCCATGCCTTCCGTGTGAAAGGCCTCTAGGCCTCTTTGCTTCGGCAGCCCCGGGATAGCTTCAGCTCTGAAATGCTTCCGAAGGAGCAGAGTCAGAGAACCTTCGAACCACAGAGCAGGTGAAGCCCAGAACAAGGACTGCTCTTGGCCTGAGAACACCCACTGCCCAGCGCTTCTTTGGGGTACGCACGTGTCGAGGAAGGGGGTTGAATTCTGCTGCGTGATAACTCCTCCGGGCCACGTAGTGTGAGCGCAAGTAGAGTGGCCCTACATCTCCTCCCAGTTTCCTGTGTAAGTTGTAGAAGGCGAACTCCCTGCTTGAATCCCTGGGTGGGGTACGTACCGTCCAGAGAAAGATGGAAGCTTGGGACCCTGGGCTGGGAGCTAGGTTAATGTTCTGTGCATCCACTTCGCAGCTCTTCTCTCTAAGCGGGTCCCAAAGGCTTTTTGGAGGCGTTTCCTGAGAGGGTCGGAAACAGGAAAGTAGCCAACAGGCCCACGGGGATGCCAGTTCTCTCTAGCAACAAGGCTACCAGCCTCAGACACTAGCGTTCTCTTTGGGACATGAAAGAACACTGTGCTTGGAAGCTCTTCCATCCAGTTTGCGAGTCGCGCTTCCACTGGGTCCTAGGATTCCAAGTGTTGCCATGCCGTTACAATGTCCAATTCTGAGGCCTAGGACGGCAGAGTGTCTGGCAGCTCTCAGAGAGACCTTAGCAGTGCAGGCTTTTTGGCTCCTTCCACCAAGAAACCAGCTCCTCCAGATCCTCTGTCGTTAGGTATTTCATGTCAGAATATCTCAGCGGGCCCTCAACCTCCTCCACGAAGTAAGGCACAAACGGCCTTGCCCTAAAGGGAAGAAGCCTTCTGAGTCCGGCAGAGAGGCAGTCTCTGCCACTCTGCATTCCCACACGGCTGAGCCCTGGGTATGGGACCGAGAGAGGGAGAAAGAGAGCCGTAACCCCGAGCTTTTCCACAATGCGGTACAGGCCTCACCCTTCAAGCCCAAGTCGATTTCATAGAGAAAACACCAGGCACCAGAACTCGGTGTGCTTTCCTGTGGCAAGGAAACTTAGCTTTCATTCCTTAGGTGGCACATTGGCTCAGGACTGCCCTACCCCAAGGACTCAGGCTGTGCAGCCCGACTGGTTGAGATCAGCCCTTCTGGCTCTCTCACGGATGAAACCAACTAGGAAAAGAGCCTCTCCGAAGCTGGGGAACGTGGTGGCTTTTCCTAGTCTACACAGGAACAGCACTCTGAGGGAGAGGAGCTGCTGACGTGTGGTAGCAAAATCTCCTCTGCTGAAGAGAAACATTTCATTGTAAGCGGGTTCCATCAGCCTTGCCACCTTTTCTCAGCTGGCTATACTGGAGGGCAGGCTGTTGGCAGACTCCCCGGAGGCCCTGCTTCCCAGGCTGTGATACACACACGCCGCCTGCTTCAGCCCAAAGGGACAGTTTATGGTAAGGTAAAAACCCTGTGCTGGCAAGTTCCTGCGTAACCCTCGCACAAGCACAAGCATATTGGCCATTGGTCAAAGGCTTTCCCCACAAGCTTCACACGTTTGGTCCCATCTAGCCTCCGAAGGCCGAGTTGACCTAGCTAGGAATCAAAGTTCAGGAAAGGTACTCAGGGTGCTGGTGACTGCAGGTTGTTTCACCAGGCAGCCCAAATCGAGTCCACCTCCTTACATTTTCCATGGGCAGAGCAAATGGTGTCAACTTACACGCCTCCGGCCAGGGAGGGGCGACGTACACTTTCTTCAGGGGAAACAAGCCATGCCTTCCGTGTGAAAGGCCTCTAGGCCTCTTTGCTTCGGCAGCCCCGGGATAGCTTCAGCTCTGAAATGCTTCCGAAGGAGCAGAGTCAGAGAACCTTCGAACCACAGAGCAGGTGAAGCCCAGAACAAGGACTGCTCTTGGCCTGAGAACACCCACTGCCCAGCGCTTCTTTGGGGTACGCACGTGTCGAGGATGGGGGTTGAATTCTGCTGCGTGATAACTTCTCCGGGCCACGTAGTGTGAGCGCAAGTAGAGTGGCCCTACATCTCCTCCCAGTTTCCTGTGTAAGTTGTAGAAGGCGAACTCCCTGCTTGAATCCCTGGGTGGGGTACGTACCGTCCAGAGAAAGATGGAAGCTTGGGACCCTGGGCTGGGAGCTAGGTTAATGTTCTGTGCATCCACTTCGCAGCTCTTCTCTCTAAGCGGGTCCCAAAGGCTTTTTGGAGGCGTTTCCTGAGAGGGTCGGAAACAGGAAAGTAGCCAACAGGCCACGGGGATGCCAGTTTTCTCTAGCAACAAGGCTACCAGCCTCAGACACTAGCGTTCTCTTTGGGACATGAAAGAACACTGTGCTTGGAAGCTCTTCCATCCAGTTTGCGAGTCGCGCTTCCACTGGGTCCTAGGATTCCAAGTGTTGCCATGCCGTTACAATGTCCAATTCTGAGGCCTAGGACGGCAGAGTGTCTGGCAGCTCTCAGAGAGACCTTAGCAGTGCAGGCTTTTTGGCTCCTTCCACCGAGAAACCAGCTCCTCCAGATCCTCTGTCGTTAGGTATTTCATGTCAGAATATCTCAGCGGGCCCTCAACCTCCTCCACGAAGTAAGGCACAAACGGCCTTGCCCTAAAGGGAAGAAGCCTTCTGAGTCCGGCAGAGAGGCAGTCTCTGCCACTCTGCATTCCCACACGGCTGAGCCCTGGGTATGGGACCGAGAGAGGGAGAAAGAGAGCCGTAACCCCGAGCTTTTCCACAATGCGGTACAGGCCTCACCCTTCAAGCCCAAGTCGATTTCATAGAGAAAACACCAGGCACCAGAACTCGGTGTGCTTTCCTGTGGCAAGGAAACTTAGCTTTCATTCCTTAGGTGGCACATTGGCTCAGGACTGCCCTACCCCAAGGACTCAGGCTGTGCAGCCCGACTGGTTGAGATCAGCCCTTCTGGCTCTCTCACGGATGAAACCAACTAGGAAAAGAGCCTCTCCGAAGCTGGGGAACGTGGTGGCTTTTCCTAGTCTACACAGGAACAGCACTCTGAGGGAGAGGAGCTGCTGACGTGTGGTAGCAAAATCTCCTCTGCTGAAGAGAAACATTTCATTGTAAGCGAGTTCCATCAGCCTTGCCACCTTTTCTCAGCTGGCTATACTGGAGGGCAGTCTGTTGGCAGACTCCCCGGAGGCCCTGCTTCCCAGGCTGTGATACACACACGCCGCCTGCTTCAGCCCAAAGGGACAGCTTATGGTAAGGTAAAAACCCTGTGCTGGCAAGTTCCTGCGTAACCCTCGCACAAGCACAAGCATATTGGCCATTGGTCAAGGCTTTCCCCACAAGCTTAACACGTTTGGTCCCATCTAGCCTCCGAAGGCCGAGGTGACCTAGCTAGGAATCAAAGTTCAGGAAAGGTACTCAGGGTGCTGGTGACTGCAGGTTGTTTCACCAGGCAGCCCAAATCGAGTCCACCTCCTTACATTTTCCATGGGCAGAGCAAATGGTGTCAACTTACACGCCTCCGGCCAGGGAGGGGCGACGTACACTTTCTTCAGGGGAAACAAGCCATGCCTTCCGTGTGAAAGGCCTCTAGGCCTCTTTGCTTCGGCAGCCCCGGGATAGCTTCAGCTCTGAAATGCTTCCGAAGGAGCAGAGTCAGAGAACCTTCGAACCACAGAGCAGGTGAAGCCCAGAACAAGGACTGCTCTTGGCCTGAGAACACCCACTGCCCAGCGCTTCTTTGGGGTACGCACGTGTCGAGGATGGGGGTTGAATTCTGCTGCGTGATAACTTCTCCGGGCCACGTAGTGTGAGCGCAAGTAGAGTGGCCCTACATCTCCTCCCAGTTTCCTGTGTAAGTTGTAGAAGGCGAACTCCCTGCTTGAATCCCTGGGTGGGGTACGTACCGTCCAGAGAAAGATGGAAGCTTGGGACCCTGGGCTGGGAGCTAGGTTAATGTTCTGTGCATCCACTTCGCAGCTCTTCTCTCTAAGCGGGTCCCAAAGGCTTTTTGGAGGCGTTTCCTGAGAGGGTCGGAAACAGGAAAGTAGCCAACAGGCCACGGGGATGCCAGTTTTCTCTAGCAACAAGGCTACCAGCCTCAGACACTAGCGTTCTCTTTGGGACATGAAAGAACACTGTGCTTGGAAGCTCTTCCATCCAGTTTGCGAGTCGCGCTTCCACTGGGTCCTAGGATTCCAAGTGTTGCCATGCCGTTACAATGTCCAATTCTGAGGCCTAGGACGGCAGAGTGTCTGGCAGCTCTCAGAGAGACCTTAGCAGTGCAGGCTTTTTGGCTCCTTCCACCGAGAAACCAGCTCCTCCAGATCCTCTGTCGTTAGGTATTTCATGTCAGAATATCTCAGCGGGCCCTCAACCTCCTCCACGAAGTAAGGCACAAACGGCCTTGCCCTAAAGGGAAGAAGCCTTCTGAGTCCGGCAGAGAGGCAGTCTCTGCCACTCTGCATTCCCACACGGCTGAGCCCTGGGTATGGGACCGAGAGAGGGAGAAAGAGAGCCGTAACCCCGAGCTTTTCCACAATGCGGTACAGGCCTCACCCTTCAAGCCCAAGTCGATTTCATAGAGAAAACACCAGGCACCAGAACTCGGTGTGCTTTCCTGTGGCAAGGAAACTTAGCTTTCATTCCTTAGGTGGCACATTGGCTCAGGACTGCCCTACCCCAAGGACTCAGGCTGTGCAGCCCGACTGGTTGAGATCAGCCCTTCTGGCTCTCTCACGGATGAAACCAACTAGGAAAAGAGCCTCTCCGAAGCTGGGGAACGTGGTGGCTTTTCCTAGTCTACACAGGAACAGCACTCTGAGGGAGAGGAGCTGCTGACGTGTGGTAGCAAAATCTCCTCTGCTGAAGAGAAACATTTCATTGTAAGCGGGTTCCATCAGCCTTGCCACCTTTTCTCAGCTGGCTATACTGGAGGGCAGTCTGTTGGCAGACTCCCCGGAGGCCCTGCTTCCCAGGCTGTGATACACACACGCCGCCTGCTTCAGCCCAAAGGGACAGCTTATGGTAAGGTAAAAACCCTGTGCTGGCAAGTTCCTGCGTAACCCTCGCACAAGCACAAGCATATTGGCCATTGGTCAAGGCTTTCCCCACAAGCTTAACACGTTTGGTCCCATCTAGCCTGCGAAGGCCGAGTTGACCTAGCTAGGAATCAAAGTGCAGGAAAGGAACTCAGGGTGCTGGTGACTGCAGGTTGTTTCACCAGGCAGCCCAAATCGAGTACATCCGTACACAATGTAGTAAAGGCCTCACCCTTCAAGCCCACGTCAATTTCATAGAGAAAACACCAGGCCTCGGTGTGCTTTCCTGTGGCAAGGAAACTTTGCTTGCATTCCTTAGGAGGCACAGTGGCTCAGGACTGCCCTACCCCAAGGACTCAGGCTGTGCAGCCCGACTGGTTGAGATCAGCCCTTCTGGCTCTCACGGATGAAACCAACTAGGAAAAGAGCCTCTCCGAAGCTGGGGAACGTGGTGGCTTTTCCTAGTCTTCAAAGGAACAGCACTCTGAGGGAGAGGAGCTGTTGACGTGTGGTAGCAAAATCTCCTCTGCTGAAGAGAAACATTTCGTTGTAAGCGGGTTCCCTCAGCCTTGCCACCTTTTCTCAGCTGGCTATACTGGAGGGCAGTCTGTTGGCAGACTCCCCTGAGGCCCTGCTTCCCAGGCTGTGATACACACACGCCGCCTGCTTCAGTGCAAAGGCACAGCTTAAGGTAAGGGAAAAACCTCCTCTGCTGAAGAGAAACATTTCGTTGTAAGCGGGTTCCATCAGCCTTGCCACCTTTTCTCAGCTGGCATTACTGGAGGGCAGTCTGTTGGCAGACTCCCCTGAGGCCCTGCTTCCCAGGCTGTGATACACACACGCCGCCTGCTTCAGCGCAAAGGGACAGCTTAAGGTAAGGTAAAAACCCTGTGTTGGCAAGTGCCTGCCTAACCCTCGCACAAGCAAAAGCATATTGGCCATTGGTCAAAGGCTTTCCCCACAAGCTTCACACGTTTGCTCCCATGTAGCCTGCGAAGGCCGAGTTGACCTAGCTAGGAATCAAAGTGCAGGAAAGGAACTCAGGGTGCTGGTGACTGCAGGTTGTTTCACCAGGCAGCCCAAATCGAGTACATCCGTACACAGTGTAGTAAAGGCCTCACCCTTCAAGCCCACGTCAATTTCATAGAGAAAACACCAGGCCTCGGTGTGCTTTCCTGTGGCAAGGAAACTTTGCTTGCATTCCTTAGGAGGCACAGTGGCTCAGGACTGCCCTACCCCAAGGACTCAGGCTGTGCAGCCCGACTGGTTGAGATCAGCCCTTCTGGCTCTCACGGATGAAACCAACTAGGAAAAGAGCCTCTCCTAAGCTGGGGAACGTGGTGGCTTTTCCTAGTCTTCAAAGGAACAGCACTCTGAGGGAGAGGAGCTGTTGACGTGTGGTAGCAAAATCTCCTCTGCTGAAGAGAAACATTTCGTTGTAAGCGGGTTCCCTCAGCCTTGCCACCTTTTCTCAGCTGGCTATACTGGAGGGCAGTCTGTTGGCAGACTCCCCTGAGGCCCTGCTTCCCAGGCTGTGATACACACACGCCGCCTGCTTCAGTGCAAAGGCACAGCTTAAGGTAAGGGAAAAACCTCCTCTGCTGAAGAGAAACATTTCGTTGTAAGCGGGTTCCATCAGCCTTGCCACCTTTTCTCAGCTGGCATTACTGGAGGGCAGTCTGTTGGCAGACTCCCCTGAGGCCCTGCTTCCCAGGCTGTGATACACACACGCCGCCTGCTTCAGCGCAAAGGGACAGCTTAAGGTAAGGTAAAAACCCTGTGTTGGCAAGTGCCTGCCTAACCCTCGCACAAGCAAAAGCATATTGGCCATTGGTCAAAGGCTTTCCCCACAAGCTTCACACGTTTGCTCCCATGTAGCCTCCGAAGGCCGAGTTGACCTAGCTAGGAATCAAAGTGCAGGAAAGGAACTCAGGGTGCTGGGGACTGCAGGTTGTTTCACCAGGCAGCCCAAATCGAGTACATCCGTACACAATGTAGTAAAGGCCTCACCCTTCAAGCCCACGTCAATTTCATAGAGAAAACACCAGGCCTCGGTGTGCTTTCCTGTGGCAAGGAAACTTTGCTTGCATTCCTTAGGAGGCACAGTGGCTCAGGACTGCCCTACCCCAAGGATTCAGGTTTGCAGCCCGACTGGTTGAGATCAGCCCTTCTGGCTCTCACGGATGAAACCAACTAGGAAAAGAGCCTCTCCTAAGCTGGGGAACGTGGTGGCTTTTCCTAGTCTTCAAAGGAACAGCACTCTGAGAGAGAGGAGCTGTTGACGTGTGGTAGCAAAATCTCCTCTGCTGAAGAGAAACATTTCGTTGTAAGCGGGTTCCCTCAGCCTTGCCACCTTTTCTCAGCTGGCTATACTGGAGGGCAGTCTGTTGGCAGACTCCCCTGAGGCCCTGCTTCCCAGGCTGTGATACACACACGCCGCCTGCTTCAGCGCAATGGGACAGCTTAAAGTAAGGGAAAAACCTCCTCTGCTGAAGAGAAACATTTCGTTGTAAGCGGGTTCCATCAGCCTTGCCACCTTTTCTCAGCTGGCATTACTGGAGGGCAGTCTGTTGGCAGACTCCCCTGAGGCCCTGCTTCCCAGGCTGTGATACACACACGCCGCCTGCTTCAGCGCAAAGGGACAGCTTAAAGTAAGGGAAAAACCTCCTCTGCTGAAGAGAAACATTTCGTTGTAAGCGGGTTCCATCAGCCTTGCCACCTTTTCTCAGCTGGCATTACTGGAGGGCAGTCTGTTGGCAGACTCCCCTGAGGCCCTGCTTCCCAGGCTGTGATACACACACGCCGCCTGCTTCAGCGCAAAGGGACAGCTTAAGGTAAGGTAAAAACCCTGTGTTGGCAAGTGCCTGCCTAACCCTCGCACAAGCAAAAGCATATTGGCCATTGGTCAAAGGCTTTCCCCACAAGCTTCACACGTTTGCTCCCATGTAGCCTGCGAAGGCCGAGTTGACCTAGCTAGGAATCAAAGTGCAGGAAAGGAACTCAGGGTGCTGGTGACTGCAGGTTGTTTCACCAGGCAGCCCAAATTGAGTACATCCGTACACAATGTAGTAAAGGCCTCACCCTTCAAGCCCACGTCAATTTCATAGAGAAAACACCAGGCCTCAGTGTGCTTTCCTGTGGCAAGGAAACTTTGCTTGCATTCCTTAGGAGGCACAGTGGCTCAGGACTGCCCTACCCCAAGGACTCAGGCTGTGCAGCCCGACTGGTTGAGATCAGCCCTTCTGGCTCTCACGGATGAAACCAACTAGGAAAAGAGCCTCTCCTAAGCTGGGGAACGTGGTGGCTTTTCCTAGTCTTCAAAGGAACAGCACTCTGAGGGAGAGGAGCTGTTGACGTGTGGTAGCAAAATCTCCTCTGCTGAAGAGAAACATTTCGTTGTAAGCGGGTTCCCTCAGCCTTGCCACCTTTTCTCAGCTGGCTATACTGGAGGGCAGTCTGTTGGCAGACTCCCCTGAGGCCCTGCTTCCCAGGCTGTGATACACACACGCCGCCTGCTTCAGTGCAAAGGCACAGCTTAAGGTAAGGGAAAAACCTCCTCTGCTGAAGAGAAACATTTCGTTGTAAGCGGGTTCCATCAGCCTTGCCACCTTTTCTCAGCTGGCATTACTGGAGGGCAGTCTGTTGGCAGACTCCCCTGAGGCCCTGCTTCCCAGGCTGTGATACACACACGCCGCCTGCTTCAGCGCAAAGGGACAGCTTAAGGTAAGGTAAAAACCCTGTGTTGGCAAGTGCCTGCCTAACCCTCGCACAAGCAAAAGCATATTGGCCATTGGTCAAAGGCTTTCCCCACAAGCTTCACACGTTTGCTCCCATGTAGCCTCCGAAGGCCGAGTTGACCTAGCTAGGAATCAAAGTTCAGGAAAGGAACTCAGGGTGCTGGGGACTGCAGGTTGTTTCACCAGGCAGCCCAAATCGAGTACATCCGTACACAATGTAGTAAAGGCCTCACCCTTCAAGCCCACGTCAATTTCATAGAGAAAACACCAGGCCTCGGTGTGCTTTCCTGTGGCAAGGAAACTTTGCTTGCATTCCTTAGGAGGCACAGTGGCTCAGGACTGCCCTACCCCAAGGATTCAGGCTTGCAGCCCGACTGGTTGAGATCAGCCCTTCTGGCTCTCACGGATGAAACCAACTAGGAAAAGAGCCTCTCCTAAGCTGGGGAACGTGGTGGCTTTTCCTAGTCTTCAAAGGAACAGCACTCTGAGAGAGAGGAGCTGTTGACGTGTGGTAGCAAAATCTCCTCTGCTGAAGAGAAACATTTCGTTGTAAGCGGGTTCCCTCAGCCTTGCCACCTTTTCTCAGCTGGCTATACTGGAGGGCAGTCTGTTGGCAGACTCCCCTGAGGCCCTGCTTCCCAGGCTGTGATACACACACGCCGCCTGCTTCAGCGCAATGGGACAGCTTAAAGTAAGGGAAAAACCTCCTCTGCTGAAGAGAAACATTTCGTTGTAAGCGGGTTCCATCAGCCTTGCCACCTTTTCTCAGCTGGCATTACTGGAGGGCAGTCTGTTGGCAGACTCCCCTGAGGCCCTGCTTCCCAGGCTGTGATACACACACGCCGCCTGCTTCAGCGCAAAGGGACAGCTTAAGGTAAGGTAAAAACCCTGTGTTGGCAAGTGCCTGCCTAACCCTCGCACAAGCAAAAGCATATTGGCCATTGGTCAAAGGCTTTCCCCACAAGCTTCACACGTTTGCTCCCATGTAGCCTCCGAAGGCCGAGTTGACCTAGCTAGGAATCAAAGTGCAGGAAAGGAACTCAGGGTGCTGGGGACTGCAGGTTGTTTCACCAGGCAGCCCAAATCGAGTACATCCGTACACAATGTAGTAAAGGCCTCACTCTTCAAGCCCACGTCAATTTCATAGAGAAAACACCAGGCCTCGGTGTGCTTTCCTGTGGCAAGGAAACTTTGCTTGCATTCCTTAGGAGGCACAGTGGCTCAGGACTGCCCTACCCCAAGGACTCGGGCTGTGCAGCCCGACTGGTTGAGATCAGCCCTTCTGGCTCTCACGGATGAAACCAACTAGGAAAAGAGCCTCTCCGAAGCTGGGGAACGTGGTGGCTTTTCCTAGTCTTCAAAGGAACAGCACTCTGAGGGAGAGGAGCTGTTGACGTGTGGTAGCAAAATCTCCTCTGCTGAAGAGAAACATTTCGTTGTAAGCGGGTTCCCTCAGCCTTGCCACCTTTTCTCAGCTGGCTATACTGGAGGGCAGTCTGTTGGCAGACTCCCCTGAGGCCCTGCTTCCCAGGCTGTGATACACACACGCCGCCTGCTTCAGTGCAAAGGCACAGCTTAAGGTAAGGGAAAAACCTCCTCTGCTGAAGAGAAACATTTCGTTGTAAGCGGGTTCCATCAGCCTTGCCACCTTTTCTCAGCTGGCATTACTGGAGGGCAGTCTGTTGGCAGACTCCCCTGAGGCCCTGCTTCCCAGGCTGTGATACACACACGCCGCCTGCTTTAGCGCAAAGGGACAGCTTAAGGTAAGGTAAAAACCCTGTGTTGGCAAGTGCCTGCCTAACCCTCGCACAAGCAAAAGCATATTGGCCATTGGTCAAAGGCTTTCCCCACAAGCTTCACACGTTTGCTCCCATGTAGCCTGCGAAGGCCGAGTTGACCTAGCTAGGAATCAAAGTGCAGGAAAGGAACTCAGGGTGCTGGTGACTGCAGGTTGTTTCACTAGGCAGCCCAAATCGAGTACATCCGTACACAGTGTAGTAAAGGCCTCACCCTTCAAGCCCACGTCAATTTCATAGAGAAAACACCAGGCCTCGGTGTGCTTTCCTGTGGCAAGGAAACTTTGCTTGCATTCCTTAGGAGGCACAGTGGCTCAGGACTGCCCTACCCCAAGGACTCAGGCGGTGCAGCCCGACTGGTTGAGATCAGCCCTTCTGGCTCTCACGGATGAAACCAACTAGGAAAAGAGCCTCTCCTAAGCTGGGGAACGTGGTGGCTTTTCCTAGTCTTCAAAGGAACAGCACTCTGAGGGAGAGGAGCTGTTGACGTGTGGTAGCAAAATCTCCTCTGCTGAAGAGAAACATTTCGTTGTAAGCGGGTTCCCTCAGCCTTGCCACCTTTTCTCAGCTGGCTATACTGGAGGGCAGTCTGTTGGCAGACTCCCCTGAGGCCCTGCTTCCCAGGCTGTGATACACACACGCCGCCTGCTTCAGCGCAATGGGACACCTTAAGGTAAGGGAAAAACCTCCTCTGCTGAAGAGAAACATTTCGTTGTAAGCGGGTTCCATCAACCTTGCCACCTCTTCTCAGCTGGCATTACTGGAGGGCAGTCTGTTGGCAGACTCCCCTGAGGCCCTGCCTCCCAGGCTGTGATAGACACACGCCGCCTGCTTCAGCCCAAAGGGACAGTTTATGGTAAGGTAAAAACCCTGTGCTGGCAAGTTCCTGCGTAACCCTCGCACAAGCACAAGCATATTGGCCATTGGTCAAGGCTTTCCCCACAAGCTTAACACGTTTGGTCCCATCTAGCCTCCGAAGGCCGAGTTGACCTAGCTAGGAATCAAAGTTCAGGAAAGGTACTCAGGGTGCTGGTGACTGCAGGTTGTTTCACCAGGCAGCCCAAATCGAGTCCACCTCCTTACATTTTCCATGGGCAGAGCAAATGGTGTCAACTTACACGCCTCCGGCCAGGGAGGGGCGACGTACACTTTCTTCAGGGGAAACAAGCCATGCCTTCCGTGTGAAAGGCCTCTAGGCCTCTTTGCTTCGGCAGCCCCGGGATAGCTTCAGCTCTGAAATGCTTCCGAAGGAGCAGAGTCAGAGAACCTTCGAACCACAGAGCAGGTGAAGCCCAGAACAAGGACTGCTCTTGGCCTGAGAACACCCACTGCCCAGCGCTTCTTTGGGGTACGCACGTGTCGAGGAAGGGGGTTGAATTCTGCTGCGTGATAACTCCTCCGGGCCACGTAGTGTGAGCGCAAGTAGAGTGGCCCTACATCTCCTCCCAGTTTCCTGTGTAAGTTGTAGAAGGCGAACTCCCTGCTTGAATCCCTGGGTGGGGTACGTACCGTCCAGAGAAAGATGGAAGCTTGGGACCCTGGGCTGGGAGCTAGGTTAATGTTCTGTGCATCCACTTCGCAGCTCTTCTCTCTAAGCGGGTCCCAAAGGCTTTTTGGAGGCGTTTCCTGAGAGGGTCGGAAACAGGAAAGTAGCCAACAGGCCCACGGGGATGCCAGTTCTCTCTAGCAACAAGGCTACCAGCCTCAGACACTAGCGTTCTCTTTGGGACATGAAAGAACACTGTGCTTGGAAGCTCTTCCATCCAGTTTGCGAGTCGCGCTTCCACTGGGTCCTAGGATTCCAAGTGTTGCCATGCCGTTACAATGTCCAATTCTGAGGCCTAGGACGGCAGAGTGTCTGGCAGCTCTCAGAGAGACCTTAGCAGTGCAGGCTTTTTGGCTCCTTCCACCAAGAAACCAGCTCCTCCAGATCCTCTGTCGTTAGGTATTTCATGTCAGAATATCTCAGCGGGCCCTCAACCTCCTCCACGAAGTAAGGCACAAACGGCCTTGCCCTAAAGGGAAGAAGCCTTCTGAGTCCGGCAGAGAGGCAGTCTCTGCCACTCTGCATTCCCACACGGCTGAGCCCTGGGTATGGGACCGAGAGAGGGAGAAAGAGAGCCGTAACCCCGAGCTTTTCCACAATGCGGTACAGGCCTCACCCTTCAAGCCCAAGTCGATTTCATAGAGAAAACACCAGGCACCAGAACTCGGTGTGCTTTCCTGTGGCAAGGAAACTTAGCTTTCATTCCTTAGGTGGCACATTGGCTCAGGACTGCCCTACCCCAAGGACTCAGGCTGTGCAGCCCGACTGGTTGAGATCAGCCCTTCTGGCTCTCTCACGGATGAAACCAACTAGGAAAAGAGCCTCTCCGAAGCTGGGGAACGTGGTGGCTTTTCCTAGTCTACACAGGAACAGCACTCTGAGGGAGAGGAGCTGCTGACGTGTGGTAGCAAAATCTCCTCTGCTGAAGAGAAACATTTCATTGTAAGCGGGTTCCATCAGCCTTGCCACCTTTTCTCAGCTGGCTATACTGGAGGGCAGGCTGTTGGCAGACTCCCCGGAGGCCCTGCTTCCCAGGCTGTGATACACACACGCCGCCTGCTTCAGCCCAAAGGGACAGTTTATGGTAAGGTAAAAACCCTGTGCTGGCAAGTTCCTGCGTAACCCTCGCACAAGCACAAGCATATTGGCCATTGGTCAAAGGCTTTCCCCACAAGCTTCACACGTTTGGTCCCATCTAGCCTCCGAAGGCCGAGTTGACCTAGCTAGGAATCAAAGTTCAGGAAAGGTACTCAGGGTGCTGGTGACTGCAGGTTGTTTCACCAGGCAGCCCAAATCGAGTCCACCTCCTTACATTTTCCATGGGCAGAGCAAATGGTGTCAACTTACACGCCTCCGGCCAGGGAGGGGCGACGTACACTTTCTTCAGGGGAAACAAGCCATGCCTTCCGTGTGAAAGGCCTCTAGGCCTCTTTGCTTCGGCAGCCCCGGGATAGCGTCAGCTCTGAAATGCTTCCGAAGGAGCAGAGTCAGAGAACCTTCGAACCACAGAGCAGGTGAAGCCCAGAACAAGGACTGCTCTTGGCCTGAGAACACCCACTGCCCAGCGCTTCTTTGGGGTACGCACGTGTCGAGGAAGGGGGTTGAATTCTGCTGCGTGATAACTCCTCCAGGCCACGTAGTGTGAGCGCAAGTAGAGTGGCCCTACATCTCCTCCCAGTTTCCTGTGTAAGTTGTAGAAGGCGAACTCCCTGCTTGAATCCCTGGGTCGGTTACGTACCCTCCAGAGAAAGATGGATGCTTGGGACCCTGGGCTGGGAGCTAGGTTAATGTTCTGTGCATCCACTTCGCAGCTCTTCTCTCTAAGCGGGTCCCAAAGGCTTTTTGGAGGCGTTTCCTGAGAGGGTCGGAAACAGGAAAGTAGCCAACAGGCCCACGGGGATGCCAGTTCTCTCTAGCAACAAGGCTACCAGCCTCAGACACTAGCGTTCTCTTTGGGACATGAAAGAACACTGTGCTTGGAAGCTCTTCCATCCAGTTTGCGAGTCGCGCTTCCACTGGGTCCTAGGATTCCAAGTGTTGCCATGCCGTTACAATGTCCAATTCTGAGGCCTAGGACGGCAGAGTGTCTGGCAGCTCTCAGAGAGACCTTAGCAGTGCAGGCTTTTTGGCTCCTTCCACCGAGAAACCAGCTCCTCCAGATCCTCTGTCGTTAGGTATTTCATGTCAGAATATCTCAGCGGGCCCTCATTCCTCCTCCACGAAGTAAGGCACAAACGGCCTTGCCCTAAAGGGAAGAAGCCTTCTGAGTCCGGCAGAGAGGCAGTCTCTGCCACTCTACATTCCCACACGGCTGAGCCCTGGGTATGGGACCGAGAGAGGGAGAAAGAGAGCCGTAACCCCGAGCTTTTCCACAATGCGGTACAGGCCTCACCCTTCAAGCCCAAGTCGATTTCATAGAGAAAACACCAGGCCTCGGTGTGCTTTCCTGTGGCAAGGAAACTTAGCTTTCATTCCTTAGGTGGCACATTGGCTCAGGACTGCCCTACCCCAAGGACTCAGGCTGTGCAGCCCGACTGGTTGAGATCAGCCCTTCTGGCTCTCTCACGGATGAAACCAACTAGGAAAAGAGCCTCTCCGAAGCTGGGGAACGTGGTGGCTTTTCCTAGTCTACACAGGAACAGCACTCTGAGGGAGAGGAGCTGCTGACGTGTGGTAGCAAAATCTCCTCTGCTGAAGAGAAACATTTCATTGTAAGCGGGTTCCATCAGCCTTGCCACCTTTTCTCAGCTGGCTATACTGGAGGGCAATCTGTTGGCAGACTCCCCGGAGGCCCTGCTTCCCAGGCTGTGATACACACACGCCGCCTGCTTCAGCCCAAAGGGACAGCTTATGGTAAGGTAAAAACCCTGTGCTGGCAAGTTCCTGCGTAACCCTCGCACAAGCACAAGCATATTGGCCATTGGTCAAGGCTTTCCCCACAAGCTTAACACGTTTGGTCCCATCTAGCCTCCGAAGGCCGAGTTGACCTAGCTAGGAATCAAAGTTCAGGAAAGGTACTCAGGGTGCTGGTGACTGCAGGTTGTTTCACCAGGCAGCCCAAATCCAGTCCACCTCCTTGCATTTTCCATGGGCAGAGCAAATGGTGTCAACTTACACGCCTCCGGCCAGGGAGGGGCGACCTACACATTCTTCAGGGAAACAAGCCATGCCTTCCGTGTGAAAGGCCTCTAGGCCTCTTTGCTTCGGCAGCCCCGGGATAGCTTCAGCTCTGAAATGCTTCCGAAGGAGCAGAGTCAGAGAACCTTCGAACCACAGAGCAGGTGAAGCCCAGAACAAGGACTGCTCTTGGCCTGAGAACACCCACTGCCCAGCGCTTCTTTGGGGTACGCACGTGTCGAGGATGGGGGTTGAATTCTGCTGCGTGATAACTTCTCCGGGCCACGTAGTGTGAGCGCAAGTAGAGTGGCCCTACATCTCCTCCCAGTTTCCTGTGTAAGTTGTAGAAGGCGAACTCCCTGCTTGAATCCCTGGGTGGGGTACGTACCGTCCAGAGAAAGATGGAAGCTTGGGACCCTGGGCTGGGAGCTAGGTTAATGTTCTGTGCATCCACTTCGCAGCTCTTCTCTCTAAGCGGGTCCCAAAGGCTTTTTGGAGGCGTTTCCTGAGAGGGTCGGAAACAGGAAAGTAGCCAACAGGCCACGGGGATGCCAGTTTTCTCTAGCAACAAGGCTACCAGCCTCAGACACTAGCGTTCTCTTTGGGACATGAAAGAACACTGTGCTTGGAAGCTCTTCCATCCAGTTTGCGAGTCGCGCTTCCACTGGGTCCTAGGATTCCAAGTGTTGCCATGCCGTTACAATGTCCAATTCTGAGGCCTAGGACGGCAGAGTGTCTGGCAGCTCTCAGAGAGACCTTAGCAGTGCAGGCTTTTTGGCTCCTTCCACCGAGAAACCAGCTCCTCCAGATCCTCTGTCGTTAGGTATTTCATGTCAGAATATCTCAGCGGGCCCTCAACCTCCTCCACGAAGTAAGGCACAAACGGCCTTGCCCTAAAGGGAAGAAGCCTTCTGAGTCCGGCAGAGAGGCAGTCTCTGCCACTCTGCATTCCCACACGGCTGAGCCCTGGGTATGGGACCGAGAGAGGGAGAAAGAGAGCCGTAACCCCGAGCTTTTCCACAATGCGGTACAGGCCTCACCCTTCAAGCCCAAGTCGATTTCATAGAGAAAACACCAGGCACCAGAACTCGGTGTGCTTTCCTGTGGCAAGGAAACTTAGCTTTCATTCCTTAGGTGGCACATTGGCTCAGGACTGCCCTACCCCAAGGACTCAGGCTGTGCAGCCCGACTGGTTGAGATCAGCCCTTCTGGCTCTCTCACGGATGAAACCAACTAGGAAAAGAGCCTCTCCGAAGCTGGGGAACGTGGTGGCTTTTCCTAGTCTACACAGGAACAGCACTCTGAGGGAGAGGAGCTGCTGACGTGTGGTAGCAAAATCTCCTCTGCTGAAGAGAAACATTTCATTGTAAGCGGGTTCCATCAGCCTTGCCACCTTTTCTCAGCTGGCTATACTGGAGGGCAGTCTGTTGGCAGACTCCCCGGAGGCCCTGCTTCCCAGGCTGTGATACACACACGCCGCCTGCTTCAGCCCAAAGGGACAGCTTATGGTAAGGTAAAAACCCTGTGCTGGCAAGTTCCTGCGTAACCCTCGCACAAGCACAAGCATATTGGCCATTGGTCAAGGCTTTCCCCACAAGCTTAACACGTTTGGTCCCATCTAGCCTCCGAAGGCCGAGTTGACCTAGCTAGGAATCAAAGTTCAGGAAAGGTACTCAGGGTGCTGGTGACTGCAGGTTGTTTCACCAGGCAGCCCAAATCCAGTCCACCTCCTTGCATTTTCCATGAGCAGAGCAAATGGTGTCAACTTACACGCCTCCGGCCAGGGAGGGGCGACCTACACATTCTTCAGGGAAACAAGCCATGCCTTCCGTGTGAAAGGCCTCTAGGCCTCTTTGCTTCGGCAGCCCCGGGATAGCTTCAGCTCTGAAATGCTTCCGAAGGAGCAGAGTCAGAGAACCTTCGAACCACAGAGCAAGTGAAGCCCAGAACAAGGACTGCTCTTGGCCTGAGAACACCCACTGCCCAGCGCTTCTTTGGGGTACGCACGTGTCGAGGATGGGGGTTGAATTCTGCTGCGTGATAACTTCTCCGGGCCACGTAGTGTGAGCGCAAGTAGAGTGGCCCTACATCTCCTCCCAGTTTCCTGTGTAAGTTGTAGAAGGCGAACTCCCTGCTTGAATCCCTGGGTGGGGTACGTACCGTCCAGAGAAAGATGGAAGCTTGGGACCCTGGGCTGGGAGCTAGGTTAATGTTCTGTGCATCCACTTCGCAGCTCTTCTCTCTAAGCGGGTCCCAAAGGCTTTTTGGAGGCGTTTCCTGAGAGGGTCGGAAACAGGAAAGTAGCCAACAGGCCACGGGGATGCCAGTTTTCTCTAGCAACAAGGCTACCAGCCTCAGACACTAGCGTTCTCTTTGGGACATGAAAGAACACTGTGCTTGGAAGCTCTTCCATCCAGTTTGCGAGTCGCGCTTCCACTGGGTCCTAGGATTCCAAGTGTTGCCATGCCGTTACAATGTCCAATTCTGAGGCCTAGGACGGCAGAGTGTCTGGCAGCTCTCAGAGAGACCTTAGCAATGGAGGCTTTTTGGCTCCTTCCACCGAGAAACCAGCTCCTCCAGATCCTCTGTCGTTAGGTATTTCATGTCAGAATATCTCAGCGGGCCCTCAACCTCCTCCACGAAGTAAGGCACAAACGGCCTTGCCCTAAAGGGAAGAAGCCTTCTGAGTCCGGCAGAGAGGCAGTCTCTGCCACTCTGCATTCCCACACGGCTGAGCCCTGGGTATGGGACCGAGAGAGGGAGAAAGAGAGCCGTAACCCCGAGCTTTTCCACAATGCGGTACAGGCCTCACCCTTCAAGCCCAAGTCGATTTCATAGAGAAAACACCAGGCACCAGAACTCGGTGTGCTTTCCTGTGGCAAGGAAACTTAGCTTTCATTCCTTAGGTGGCACATTGGCTCAGGACTGCCCTACCCCAAGGACTCAGGCTGTGCAGCCCGACTGGTTGAGATCAGCCCTTCTGGCTCTCTCACGGATGAAACCAACTAGGAAAAGAGCCTCTCCGAAGCTGGGGAACGTGGTGGCTTTTCCTAGTCTACACAGGAACAGCACTCTGAGGGAGAGGAGCTGCTGACGTGTGGTAGCAAAATCTCCTCTGCTGAAGAGAAACATTTCATTGTAAGCGGGTTCCATCAGCCTTGCCACCTTTTCTCAGCTGGCTATACTGGAGGGCAGTCTGTTGGCAGACTCCCCGGAGGCCCTGCTTCCCAGGCTGTGATACACACACGCCGCCTGCTTCAGCCCAAAGGGACAGTTTATGGTAAGGTAAAAACCCTGTGCTGGCAAGTTCCTGCGTAACCCTCGCACAAGCACAAGCATATTGGCCATTGGTCAAGGCTTTCCCCACAAGCTTAACACGTTTGGTCCCATCTAGCCTCCGAAGGCCGAGTTGACCTAGCTAGGAATCAAAGTTCAGGAAAGGTACTCAGGGTGCTGGTGACTGCAGGTTGTTTCACCAGGCAGCCCAAATCCAGTCCACCTCCTTGCATTTTCCATGGGCAGAGCAAATGGTGTCAACTTACACGCCTCCGGCCAGGGAGGGGCGACCTACACATTCTTCAGGGAAACAAGCCATGCCTTCCGTGTGAAAGGCCTCTAGGCCTCTTTGCTTCGGCAGCCCCGGGATAGCTTCAGCTCTGAAATGCTTCCGAAGGAGCAGAGTCAGAGAACCTTCGAACCACAGAGCAGGTGAAGCCCAGAACAAGGACTGCTCTTGGCCTGAGAACACCCACTGCCCAGCGCTTCTTTGGGGTACGCACGTGTCGAGGATGGGGGTTGAATTCTGCTGCGTGATAACTTCTCCGGGCCACGTAGTGTGAGCGCAAGTAGAGTGGCCCTACATCTCCTCCCAGTTTCCTGTGTAAGTTGTAGAAGGCGAACTCCCTGCTTGAATCCCTGGGTGGGGTACGTACCGTCCAGAGAAAGATGGAAGCTTGGGACCCTGGGCTGGGAGCTAGGTTAATGTTCTGTGCATCCACTTCGCAGCTCTTCTCTCTAAGCGGGTCCCAAAGGCTTTTTGGAGGCGTTTCCTGAGAGGGTCGGAAACAGGAAAGTAGCCAACAGGCCACGGGGATGCCAGTTTTCTCTAGCAACAAGGCTACCAGCCTCAGACACTAGCGTTCTCTTTGGGACATGAAAGAACACTGTGCTTGGAAGCTCTTCCATCCAGTTTGCGAGTCGCGCTTCCACTGGGTCCTAGGATTCCAAGTGTTGCCATGCCGTTACAATGTCCAATTCTGAGGCCTAGGACGGCAGAGTGTCTGGCAGCTCTCAGAGAGACCTTAGCAGTGCAGGCTTTTTGGCTCCTTCCACCGAGAAACCAGCTCCTCCAGATCCTCTGTCGTTAGGTATTTCATGTCAGAATATCTCAGCGGGCCCTCAACCTCCTCCACGAAGTAAGGCACAAACGGCCTTGCCCTAAAGGGAAGAAGCCTTCTGAGTCCGGCAGAGAGGCAGTCTCTGCCACTCTGCATTCCCACGCGGCTGAGCCCTGGGTATGGGACCGAGAGAGGGAGAAAGAGAGCCGTAACCCCGAGCTTTTCCACAATGCGGTACAGGCCTCACCCTTCAAGCCCAAGTCGATTTCATAGAGAAAACACCAGGCACCAGAACTCGGTGTGCTTTCCTGTGGCAAGGAAACTTAGCTTTCATTCCTTAGGTGGCACATTGGCTCAGGACTGCCCTACCCCAAGGACTCAGGCTGTGCAGCCCGACTGGTTGAGATCAGCCCTTCTGGCTCTCTCACGGATGAAACCAACTAGGAAAAGAGCCTCTCCGAAGCTGGGGAACGTGGTGGCTTTTCCTAGTCTACACAGGAACAGCACTCTGAGGGAGAGGAGCTGCTGACGTGTGGTAGCAAAATCTCCTCTGCTGAAGAGAAACATTTCATTGTAAGCGGGTTCCATCAGCCTTGCCACCTTTTCTCAGCTGGCTATACTGGAGGGCAGTCTGTTGGCAGACTCCCCGGAGGCCCTGCTTCCCAGGCTGTGATACACACACGCCGCCTGCTTCAGCCCAAAGGGACAGCTTATGGTAAGGTAAAAACCCTGTGCTGGCAAGTTCCTGCGTAACCCTCGCACAAGCACAAGCATATTGGCCATTGGTCAAGGCTTTCCCCACAAGCTTAACACGTTTGGTCCCATCTAGCCTCCGAAGGCCGAGTTGACCTAGCTAGGAATCAAAGTTCAGGAAAGGTACTCAGGGTGCTGGTGACTGCAGGTTGTTTCACCAGGCAGCCCAAATCCAGTCCACCTCCTTGCATTTTCCATGGGCAGAGCAAATGGTGTCAACTTACACGCCTCCGGCCAGGGAGGGGCGACCTACACATTCTTCAGGGAAACAAGCCATGCCTTCCGTGTGAAAGGCCTCTAGGCCTCTTTGCTTCGGCAGCCCCGGGATAGCTTCAGCTCTGAAATGCTTCCGAAGGAGCAGAGTCAGAGAACCTTCGAACCACAGAGCAGGTGAAGCCCAGAACAAGGACTGCTCTTGGCCTGAGAACACCCACTGCCCAGCGCTTCTTTGGGGTACGCACGTGTCGAGGATGGGGGTTGAATTCTGCTGCGTGATAACTTCTCCGGGCCACGTAGTGTGAGCGCAAGTAGAGTGGCCCTACATCTCCTCCCAGTTTCCTGTGTAAGTTGTAGAAGGCGAACTCCCTGCTTGAATCCCTGGGTGGGGTACGTACCGTCCAGAGAAAGATGGAAGCTTGGGACCCTGGGCTGGGAGCTAGGTTAATGTTCTGTGCATCCACTTCGCAGCTCTTCTCTCTAAGCGGGTCCCAAAGGCTTTTTGGAGGCGTTTCCTGAGAGGGTCGGAAACAGGAAAGTAGCCAACAGGCCACGGGGATGCCAGTTTTCTCTAGCAACAAGGCTACCAGCCTCAGACACTAGCGTTCTCTTTGGGACATGAAAGAACACTGTGCTTGGAAGCTCTTCCATCCAGTTTGCGAGTCGCGCTTCCACTGGGTCCTAGGATTCCAAGTGTTGCCATGCCGTTACAATGTCCAATTCTGAGGCCTAGGACGGCAGAGTGTCTGGCAGCTCTCAGAGAGACCTTAGCAATGGAGGCTTTTTGGCTCCTTCCACCGAGAAACCAGCTCCTCCAGATCCTCTGTCGTTAGGTATTTCATGTCAGAATATCTCAGCGGGCCCTCAACCTCCTCCACGAAGTAAGGCACAAACGGCCTTGCCCTAAAGGGAAGAAGCCTTCTGAGTCCGGCAGAGAGGCAGTCTCTGCCACTCTGCATTCCCACACGGCTGAGCCCTGGGTATGGGACCGAGAGAGGGAGAAAGAGAGCCGTAACCCCGAGCTTTTCCACAATGCGGTACAGGCCTCACCCTTCAAGCCCAAGTCGATTTCATAGAGAAAACACCAGGCACCAGAACTCGGTGTGCTTTCCTGTGGCAAGGAAACTTAGCTTTCATTCCTTAGGTGGCACATTGGCTCAGGACTGCCCTACCCCAAGGACTCAGGCTGTGCAGCCCGACTGGTTGAGATCAGCCCTTCTGGCTCTCTCACGGATGAAACCAACTAGGAAAAGAGCCTCTCCGAAGCTGGGGAACGTGGTGGCTTTTCCTAGTCTACACAGGAACAGCACTCTGAGGGAGAGGAGCTGCTGACGTGTGGTAGCAAAATCTCCTCTGCTGAAGAGAAACATTTCATTGTAAGCGGGTTCCATCAGCCTTGCCACCTTTTCTCAGCTGGCTATACTGGAGGGCAGTCTGTTGGCAGACTCCCCGGAGGCCCTGCTTCCCAGGCTTTGATACACACACGCCGCCTGCTTCAGCCCAAAGGGACAGCTTATGGTAAGGTAAAAACCCTGTGCTGGCAAGTTCCTGCGTAACCCTCGCACAAGCACAAGCATATTGGCCATTGGTCAAGGCTTTCCCCACAAGCTTAACACGTTTGGTCCCATCTAGCCTCCGAAGGCCGAGTTGACCTAGCTAGGAATCAAAGTTCAGGAAAGGTACTCAGGGTGCTGGTGACTGCAGGTTGTTTCACCAGGCAGCCCAAATGGAGTCCACCTCCTTGCATTTTCCATGGGCAGAGCAAATGGTGTCAACTTACACGCCTCCGGCCAGGGAGGGGCGACCTACACATTCTTCAGGGAAACAAGCCATGCCTTCCGTGTGAAAGGCCTCTAGGCCTCTTTGCTTCGGCAGCCCCGGGATAGCTTCAGCTCTGAAATGCTTCCGAAGGAGCAGAGTCAGAGAACCTTCGAACCACAGAGCAGGTGAAGCCCAGAACAAGGACTGCTCTTGGCCTGAGAACACCCACTGCCCAGCGCTTCTTTGGGGTACGCACGTGTCGAGGATGGGGGTTGAATTCTGCTGCGTGATAACTTCTCCGGGCCACGTAGTGTGAGCGCAAGTAGAGTGGCCCTACATCTCCTCCCAGTTTCCTGTGTAAGTTGTAGAAGGCGAACTCCCTGCTTGAATCCCTGGGTGGGGTACGTACCGTCCAGAGAAAGATGGAAGCTTGGGACCCTGGGCTGGGAGCTAGGTTAATGTTCTGTGCATCCACTTCGCAGCTCTTCTCTCTAAGCGGGTCCCAAAGGCTTTTTGGAGGCGTTTCCTGAGAGGGTCGGAAACAGGAAAGTAGCCAACAGGCCACGGGGATGCCAGTTTTCTCTAGCAACAAGGCTACCAGCCTCAGACACTAGCGTTCTCTTTGGGACATGAAAGAACACTGTGCTTGGAAGCTCTTCCATCCAGTTTGCGAGTCGCGCTTCCACTGGGTCCTAGGATTCCAAGTGTTGCCATGCCGTTACAATGTCCAATTCTGAGGCCTAGGACGGCAGAGTGTCTGGCAGCTCTCAGAGAGACCTTAGCAATGGAGGCTTTTTGGCTCCTTCCACCGAGAAACCAGCTCCTCCAGATCCTCTGTCGTTAGGTATTTCATGTCAGAATATCTCAGCGGGCCCTCAACCTCCTCCACGAAGTAAGGCACAAACGGCCTTGCCCTAAAGGGAAGAAGCCTTCTGAGTCCGGCAGAGAGGCAGTCTCTGCCACTCTGCATTCCCACACGGCTGAGCCCTGGGTATGGGACCGAGAGAGGGAGAAAGAGAGCCGTAACCCCG
Source organism: Eubalaena glacialis (assembly GCF_028564815.1). Lineage (NCBI taxonomy): Eukaryota > Metazoa > Chordata > Mammalia > Artiodactyla > Balaenidae > Eubalaena > Eubalaena glacialis. The sequence continues at coordinate 116,343 of NW_026871489.1, forward strand.
AGCTTTTCCACAATGCGGTACAGGCCTCACCCTTCAAGCCCAAGTCGATTTCATAGAGAAAACACCAGGCACCAGAACTCGGTGTGCTTTCCTGTGGCAAGGAAACTTAGCTTTCATTCCTTAGGTGGCACATTGGCTCAGGACTGCCCTACCCCAAGGACTCAGGCTGTGCAGCCCGACTGGTTGAGATCAGCCCTTCTGGCTCTCTCACGGATGAAACCAACTAGGAAAAGAGCCTCTCCGAAGCTGGGGAACGTGGTGGCTTTTCCTAGTCTACACAGGAACAGCACTCTGAGGGAGAGGAGCTGCTGACGTGTGGTAGCAAAATCTCCTCTGCTGAAGAGAAACATTTCATTGTAAGCGGGTTCCATCAGCCTTGCCACCTTTTCTCAGCTGGCTATACTGGAGGGCAGTCTGTTGGCAGACTCCCCGGAGGCCCTGCTTCCCAGGCTTTGATACACACACGCCGCCTGCTTCAGCCCAAAGGGACAGCTTATGGTAAGGTAAAAACCCTGTGCTGGCAAGTTCCTGCGTAACCCTCGCACAAGCACAAGCATATTGGCCATTGGTCAAGGCTTTCCCCACAAGCTTAACACGTTTGGTCCCATCTAGCCTCCGAAGGCCGAGTTGACCTAGCTAGGAATCAAAGTTCAGGAAAGGTACTCAGGGTGCTGGTGACTGCAGGTTGTTTCACCAGGCAGCCCAAATCCAGTCCACCTCCTTGCATTTTCCATGGGCAGAGCAAATGGTGTCAACTTACACGCCTCCGGCCAGGGAGGGGCGACCTACACATTCTTCAGGGAAACAAGCCATGCCTTCCGTGTGAAAGGCCTCTAGGCCTCTTTGCTTCGGCAGCCCCGGGATAGCTTCAGCTCTGAAATGCTTCCGAAGGAGCAGAGTCAGAGAACCTTCGAACCACAGAGCAGGTGAAGCCCAGAACAAGGACTGCTCTTGGCCTGAGAACACCCACTGCCCAGCGCTTCTTTGGGGTACGCACGTGTCGAGGATGGGGGTTGAATTCTGCTGCGTGATAACTTCTCCGGGCCACGTAGTGTGAGCGCAAGTAGAGTGGCCCTACATCTCCTCCCAGTTTCCTGTGTAAGTTGTAGAAGGCGAACTCCCTGCTTGAATCCCTGGGTGGGGTACGTACCGTCCAGAGAAAGATGGAAGCTTGGGACCCTGGGCTGGGAGCTAGGTTAATGTTCTGTGCATCCACTTCGCAGCTCTTCTCTCTAAGCGGGTCCCAAAGGCTTTTTGGAGGCGTTTCCTGAGAGGGTCGGAAACAGGAAAGTAGCCAACAGGCCACGGGGATGCCAGTTTTCTCTAGCAACAAGGCTACCAGCCTCAGACACTAGCGTTCTCTTTGGGACATGAAAGAACACTGTGCTTGGAAGCTCTTCCATCCAGTTTGCGAGTCGCGCTTCCACTGGGTCCTAGGATTCCAAGTGTTGCCATGCCGTTACAATGTCCAATTCTGAGGCCTAGGACGGCAGAGTGTCTGGCAGCTCTCAGAGAGACCTTAGCAATGGAGGCTTTTTGGCTCCTTCCACCGAGAAACCAGCTCCTCCAGATCCTCTGTCGTTAGGTATTTCATGTCAGAATATCTCAGCGGGCCCTCAACCTCCTCCACGAAGTAAGGCACAAACGGCCTTGCCCTAAAGGGAAGAAGCCTTCTGAGTCCGGCAGAGAGGCAGTCTCTGCCACTCTGCATTCCCACACGGCTGAGCCCTGGGTATGGGACCGAGAGAGGGAGAAAGAGAGCCGTAACCCCGAGCTTTTCCACAATGCGGTACAGGCCTCACCCTTCAAGCCCAAGTCGATTTCATAGAGAAAACACCAGGCACCAGAACTCGGTGTGCTTTCCTGTGGCAAGGAAACTTAGCTTTCATTCCTTAGGTGGCACATTGGCTCAGGACTGCCCTACCCCAAGGACTCAGGCTGTGCAGCCCGACTGGTTGAGATCAGCCCTTCTGGCTCTCTCACGGATGAAACCAACTAGGAAAAGAGCCTCTCCGAAGCTGGGGAACGTGGTGGCTTTTCCTAGTCTACACAGGAACAGCACTCTGAGGGAGAGGAGCTGCTGACGTGTGGTAGCAAAATCTCCTCTGCTGAAGAGAAACATTTCATTGTAAGCGAGTTCCATCAGCCTTGCCACCTTTTCTCAGCTGGCTATACTGGAGGGCAGTCTGTTGGCAGACTCCCCGGAGGCCCTGCTTCCCAGGCTGTGATACACACACGCCGCCTGCTTCAGCCCAAAGGGACAGTTTATGGTAAGGTAAAAACCCTGTGCTGGCAAGTTCCTGCGTAACCCTCGCACAAGCACAAGCATATTGGCCATTGGTCAAGGCTTTCCCCACAAGCTTAACACGTTTGGTCCCATCTAGCCTCCGAAGGCCGAGTTGACCTAGCTAGGAATCAAAGTTCAGGAAAGGTACTCAGGGTGCTGGTGACTGCAGGTTGTTTCACCAGGCAGCCCAAATCGAGTCCACCTCCTTACATTTTCCATGGGCAGAGCAAATGGTGTCAACTTACACGCCTCCGGCCAGGGAGGGGCGACGTACACTTTCTTCAGGGGAAACAAGCCATGCCTTCCGTGTGAAAGGCCTCTAGGCCTCTTTGCTTCGGCAGCCCCGGGATAGCTTCAGCTCTGAAATGCTTACGAAGGAGCAGAGTCAGAGAACCTTCGAACCACAGAGCAGGTGAAGCCCAGAACAAGGACTGCTCTTGGCCTGAGAACACCCACTGCCCAGCGCTTCTTTGGGGTACGCACGTGTCGAGGATGGGGGTTGAATTCTGCTGCGTGATAACTTCTCCGGGCCACGTAGTGTGAGCGCAAGTAGAGTGGCCCTACATCTCCTCCCAGTTTCCTGTGTAAGTTGTAGAAGGCGAACTCCCTGCTTGAATCCCTGGGTGGGGTACGTACCGTCCAGAGAAAGATGGAAGCTTGGGACCCTGGGCTGGGAGCTAGGTTAATGTTCTGTGCATCCACTTCGCAGCTCTTCTCTCTAAGCGGGTCCCAAAGGCTTTTTGGAGGCGTTTCCTGAGAGGGTCGGAAACAGGAAAGTAGCCAACAGGCCCACGGGGATGCCAGTTCTCTCTAGCAACAAGGCTACCAGCCTCAGACACTAGCGTTCTCTTTGGGACATGAAAGAACACTGTGCTTGGAAGCTCTTCCATCCAGTTTGCGAGTCGCGCTTCCACTGGGTCCTAGGATTCCAAGTGTTGCCATGCCGTTACAATGTCCAATTCTGAGGCCTAGGACGGCAGAGTGTCTGGCAGCTCTCAGAGAGACCTTAGCAGTGCAGGCTTTTTGGCTCCTTCCACCGAGAAACCAGCTCCTCCAGATCCTCTGTCTTTAGGTATTTCATGTCAGAATATCTCAGCGGGCCCTCAACCTCCTCCACGAAGTAAGGCACAAACGGCCTTGCCCTAAAGGGAAGAAGCCTTCTGAGTCCGGCAGAGAGGCAGTCTCTGCCACTCTGCATTCCCACACGGCTGAGCCCTGGGTATGGGACCGAGAGAGGGAGAAAGAGAGCCGTAACCCCGAGCTTTTCCACAATGCGGTACAGGCCTCACCCTTCAAGCCCAAGTCGATTTCATAGAGAAAACACCAGGCACCAGAACTCGGTGTGCTTTCCTGTGGCAAGGAAACTTAGCTTTCATTCCTTAGGTGGCACATTGGCTCAGGACTGCCCTACCCCAAGGACTCAGGCTGTGCAGCCCGACTGGTTGAGATCAGCCCTTCTGGCTCTCTCACGGATGAAACCAACTAGGAAAAGAGCCTCTCCGAAGCTGGGGAACGTGGTGGCTTTTCCTAGTCTACACAGGAACAGCACTCTGAGGGAGAGGAGCTGCTGACGTGTGGTAGCAAAATCTCCTCTGCTGAAGAGAAACATTTCATTGTAAGCGAGTTCCATCAGCCTTGCCACCTTTTCTCAGCTGGCTATACTGGAGGGCAGTCTGTTGGCAGACTCCCCGGAGGCCCTGCTTCCCAGGCTGTGATACACACACGCCGCCTGCTTCAGCCCAAAGGGACAGCTTATGGTAAGGTAAAAACCCTGTGCTGGCAAGTTCCTGCGTAACCCTCGCACAAGCACAAGCATATTGGCCATTGGTCAAGGCTTTCCCCACAAGCTTAACACGTTTGGTCCCATCTAGCCTCCGAAGGCCGAGTTGACCTAGCTAGGAATCAAAGTTCAGGAAAGGTACTCAGGGTGCTGGTGACTGCAGGTTGTTTCACCAGGCAGCCCAAATCGAGTCCACCTCCTTACATTTTCCATGGGCAGAGCAAATGGTGTCAACTTACACGCCTCCGGCCAGGGAGGGGCGACGTACACTTTCTTCAGGGGAAACAAGCCATGCCTTCCGTGTGAAAGGCCTCTAGGCCTCTTTGCTTCGGCAGCCCCGGGATAGCTTCAGCTCTGAAATGCTTCCGAAGGAGCAGAGTCAGAGAACCTTCGAACCACAGAGCAGGTGAAGCCCAGAACAAGGACTGCTCTTGGCCTGAGAACACCCACTGCCCAGCGCTTCTTTGGGGTACGCACGTGTCGAGGATGGGGGTTGAATTCTGCTGCGTGATAACTTCTCCGGGCCACGTAGTGTGAGCGCAAGTAGAGTGGCCCTACATCTCCTCCCAGTTTCCTGTGTAAGTTGTAGAAGGCGAACTCCCTGCTTGAATCCCTGGGTGGGGTACGTACCGTCCAGAGAAAGATGGAAGCTTGGGACCCTGGGCTGGGAGCTAGGTTAATGTTCTGTGCATCCACTTCGCAGCTCTTCTCTCTAAGCGGGTCCCAAAGGCTTTTTGGAGGCGTTTCCTGAGAGGGTCGGAAACAGGAAAGTAGCCAACAGGCCACGGGGATGCCAGTTTTCTCTAGCAACAAGGCTACCAGCCTCAGACACTAGCGTTCTCTTTGGGACATGAAAGAACACTGTGCTTGGAAGCTCTTCCATCCAGTTTGCGAGTCGCGCTTCCACTGGGTCCTAGGATTCCAAGTGTTGCCATGCCGTTACAATGTCCAATTCTGAGGCCTAGGACGGCAGAGTGTCTGGCAGCTCTCAGAGAGACCTTAGCAGTGCAGGCTTTTTGGCTCCTTCCACCGAGAAACCAGCTCCTCCAGATCCTCTGTCGTTAGGTATTTCATGTCAGAATATCTCAGCGGGCCCTCAACCTCCTCCACGAAGTAAGGCACAAACGGCCTTGCCCTAAAGGGAAGAAGCCTTCTGAGTCCGGCAGAGAGGCAGTCTCTGCCACTCTGCATTCCCACACGGCTGAGCCCTGGGTATGGGACCGAGAGAGGGAGAAAGAGAGCCGTAACCCCGAGCTTTTCCACAATGCGGTACAGGCCTCACCCTTCAAGCCCAAGTCGATTTCATAGAGAAAACACCAGGCACCAGAACTCGGTGTGCTTTCCTGTGGCAAGGAAACTTAGCTTTCATTCCTTAGGTGGCACATTGGCTCAGGACTGCCCTACCCCAAGGACTCAGGCTGTGCAGCCCGACTGGTTGAGATCAGCCCTTCTGGCTCTCTCACGGATGAAACCAACTAGGAAAAGAGCCTCTCCGAAGCTGGGGAACGTGGTGGCTTTTCCTAGTCTACACAGGAACAGCACTCTGAGGGAGAGGAGCTGCTGACGTGTGGTAGCAAAATCTCCTCTGCTGAAGAGAAACATTTCATTGTAAGCGGGTTCCATCAGCCTTGCCACCTTTTCTCAGCTGGCTATACTGGAGGGCAGTCTGTTGGCAGACTCCCCGGAGGCCCTGCTTCCCAGGCTGTGATACACACACGCCGCCTGCTTCAGCCCAAAGGGACAGCTTATGGTAAGGTAAAAACCCTGTGCTGGCAAGTTCCTGCGTAACCCTCGCACAAGCACAAGCATATTGGCCATTGGTCAAGGCTTTCCCCACAAGCTTAACACGTTTGGTCCCATCTAGCCTCCGAAGGCCGAGTTGACCTAGCTAGGAATCAAAGTTCAGGAAAGGTACTCAGGGTGCTGGTGACTGCAGGTTGTTTCACCAGGCAGCCCAAATCGAGTCCACCTCCTTACATTTTCCATGGGCAGAGCAAATGGTGTCAACTTACACGCCTCCGGCCAGGGAGGGGCGACGTACACTTTCTTCAGGGGAAACAAGCCATGCCTTCCGTGTGAAAGGCCTCTAGGCCTCTTTGCTTCGGCAGCCCCGGGATAGCTTCAGCTCTGAAATGCTTCCGAAGGAGCAGAGTCAGAGAACCTTCGAACCACAGAGCAGGTGAAGCCCAGAACAAGGACTGCTCTTGGCCTGAGAACACCCACTGCCCAGCGCTTCTTTGGGGTACGCACGTGTCGAGGATGGGGGTTGAATTCTGCTGCGTGATAACTCCTCCGGGCCACGTAGTGTGAGCGCAAGTAGAGTGGCCCTACATCTCCTCCCAGTTTCCTGTGTAAGTTGTAGAAGGCGAACTCCCTGCTTGAATCCCTGGGTGGGGTACGTACCGTCCAGAGAAAGATGGAAGCTTGGGACCCTGGGCTGGGAGCTAGGTTAATGTTCTGTGCATCCACTTCGCAGCTCTTCTCTCTAAGCGGGTCCCAAAGGCTTTTTGGAGGCGTTTCCTGAGAGGGTCGGAAACAGGAAAGTAGCCAACAGGCCACGGGGATGCCAGTTTTCTCTAGCAACAAGGCTACCAGCCTCAGACACTAGCGTTCTCTTTGGGACATGAAAGAACACTGTGCTTGGAAGCTCTTCCATCCAGTTTGCGAGTCGCGCTTCCACTGGGTCCTAGGATTCCAAGTGTTGCCATGCCGTTACAATGTCCAATTCTGAGGCCTAGGACGGCAGAGTGTCTGGCAGCTCTCAGAGAGACCTTAGCAATGGAGGCTTTTTGGCTCCTTCCACCGAGAAACCAGCTCCTCCAGATCCTCTGTCGTTAGGTATTTCATGTCAGAATATCTCAGCGGGCCCTCAACCTCCTCCACGAAGTAAGGCACAAACGGCCTTGCCCTAAAGGGAAGAAGCCTTCTGAGTCCGGCAGAGAGGCAGTCTCTGCCACTCTGCATTCCCACACGGCTGAGCCCTGGGTATGGGACCGAGAGAGGGAGAAAGAGAGCCGTAACCCCGAGCTTTTCCACAATGCGGTACAGGCCTCACCCTTCAAGCCCAAGTCGATTTCATAGAGAAAACACCAGGCACCAGAACTCGGTGTGCTTTCCTGTGGCAAGGAAACTCAGCTTTCATTCCTTAGGTGGCACATTGGCTCAGGACTGCCCTACCCCAAGGACTCAGGCTGTGCAGCCCGACTGGTTGAGATCAGCCCTTCTGGCTCTCTCACGGATGAAACCAACTAGGAAAAGAGCCTCTCCGAAGCTGGGGAACGTGGTGGCTTTTCCTAGTCTACACAGGAACAGCACTCTGAGGGAGAGGAGCTGCTGACGTGTGGTAGCAAAATCTCCTCTGCTGAAGAGAAACATTTCATTGTAAGCGAGTTCCATCAGCCTTGCCACCTTTTCTCAGCTGGCTATACTGGAGGGCAGTCTGTTGGCAGACTCCCCGGAGGCCCTGCTTCCCAGGCTGTGATACACACACGCCGCCTGCTTCAGCCCAAAGGGACAGCTTATGGTAAGGTAAAAACCCTGTGCTGGCAAGTTCCTGCGTAACCCTCGCACAAGCACAAGCATATTGGCCATTGGTCAAGGCTTGCCCCACAAGCTTAACACGTTTGGTCCCATCTAGCCTCCGAAGGCCGAGTTGACCTAGCTAGGAATCAAAGTTCAGGAAAGGTACTCAGGGTGCTGGTGACTGCAGGTTGTTTCACCAGGCAGCCCAAATCCAGTCCACCTCCTTGCATTTTCCATGGGCAGAGCAAATGGTGTCAACTTACACGCCTCCGGCCAGGGAGGGGCGACCTACACATTCTTCAGGGAATCAAGCCATGCCTTCCCTGTGAAGGGCCTCTAGGCCTCTTTGCTTCGGCAGCCCCGGGATAGCTTCAGCTCTGAAATGCTTCCGAAGGAGCAGAGTCAGAGAACCTTCGAACCACAGAGCAGGTGAAGCCCAGAACAAGGACTGCTCTTGGCCTGAGAACACCCACTGCCCAGCGCTTCTTTGGGGTACGCACGTGTCGAGGAAGGGGGTTGAATTCTGCTGCGTGATAACTCCTCCGGGCCACGTAGTGTGAGCGCAAGTAGAGTGGCCCTACATCTCCTCCCAGTTTCCTGTGTAAGTTGTAGAAGGCGAACTCCCTGCTTGAATCCCTGGGTGGGGTACGTACCGTCCAGAGAAAGATGGAAGCTTGGGACCCTGGGCTGGGAGCTAGGTTAATGTTCTGTGCATCCACTTCGCAGCTCTTCTCTCTAAGCGGGTCCCAAAGGCTTTTTGGAGGCGTTTCCTGAGAGGGTCGGAAACAGGAAAGTAGCCAACAGGCCCACGGGGATGCCAGTTCTCTCTAGCAACAAGGCTACCAGCCTCAGACACTAGCGTTCTCTTTGGGACATGAAAGAACACTGTGCTTGGAAGCTCTTCCATCCAGTTTGCGAGTCGCGCTTCCACTGGGTCCTAGGATTCCAAGTGTTGCCATGCCGTTACAATGTCCAATTCTGAGGCCTAGGACGGCAGAGTGTCTGGCAGCTCTCAGAGAGACCTTAGCAGTGCAGGCTTTTTGGCTCCTTCCACCGAGAAACCAGCTCCTCCAGATCCTCTGTCGTTAGGTATTTCATGTCAGAATATCTCAGCGGGCCCTCATTCCTCCTCCACGAAGTAAGGCACAAACGGCCTTGCCCTAAAGGGAAGAAGCCTTCTGAGTCCGGCAGAGAGGCAGTCTCTGCCACTCTGCATTCCCACACGGCTGAGCCCTGGGTATGGGACCGAGAGAGGGAGAAAGAGAGCCGTAACCCCGAGCTTTTCCACAATGCGGTACAGGCCTCACCCTTCAAGCCCAAGTCGATTTCATAGAGAAAACACCAGGCACCAGAACTCGGTGTGCTTTCCTGTGGCAAGGAAACTTAGCTTTCATTCCTTAGGTGGCACATTGGCTCAGGACTGCCCTACCCCAAGGACTCAGGCTGTGCAGCCCGACTGGTTGAGATCAGCCCTTCTGGCTCTCTCACGGATGAAACCAACTAGGAAAAGAGCCTCTCCGAAGCTGGGGAACGTGGTGGCTTTTCCTAGTCTACACAGGAACAGCACTCTGAGGGAGAGGAGCTGCTGACGTGTGGTAGCAAAATCTCCTCTGCTGAAGAGAAACATTTCATTGTAAGCGAGTTCCATCAGCCTTGCCACCTTTTCTCAGCTGGCTATACTGGAGGGCAGTCTGTTGGCAGACTCCCCGGAGGCCCTGCTTCCCAGGCTGTGATACACACACGCCGCCTGCTTCAGCCCAAAGGGACAGCTTATGGTAAGGTAAAAACCCTGTGCTGGCAAGTTCCTGCGTAACCCTCGCACAAGCACAAGCATATTGGCCATTGGTCAAGGCTTTCCCCACAAGCTTAACACGTTTGGTCCCATCTAGCCTCCGAAGGCCGAGTTGACCTAGCTAGGAATCAAAGTTCAGGAAAGGTACTCAGGGTGCTGGTGACTGCAGGTTGTTTCACCAGGCAGCCCAAATCGAGTCCACCTCCTTACATTTTCCATGGGCAGAGCAAATGGTGTCAACTTACACGCCTCCGGCCAGGGAGGGGCGACGTACACTTTCTTCAGGGGAAACAAGCCATGCCTTCCGTGTGAAAGGCCTCTAGGCCTCTTTGCTTCGGCAGCCCCGGGATAGCTTCAGCTCTGAAATGCTTCCGAAGGAGCAGAGTCAGAGAACCTTCGAACCACAGAGCAGGTGAAGCCCAGAACAAGGACTGCTCTTGGCCTGAGAACACCCACTGCCCAGCGCTTCTTTGGGGTACGCACGTGTCGAGGAAGGGGGTTGAATTCTGCTGCGTGATAACTCCTCCGGGCCACGTAGTGTGAGCGCAAGTAGAGTGGCCCTACATCTCCTCCCAGTTTCCTGTGTAAGTTGTAGAAGGCGAACTCCCTGCTTGAATCCCTGGGTGGGGTACGTACCGTCCAGAGAAAGATGGAAGCTTGGGACCCTGGGCTGGGAGCTAGGTTAATGTTCTGTGCATCCACTTCGCAGCTCTTCTCTCTAAGCGGGTCCCAAAGGCTTTTTGGAGGCGTTTCCTGAGAGGGTCGGAAACAGGAAAGTAGCCAACAGGCCCACGGGGATGCCAGTTCTCTCTAGCAACAAGGCTACCAGCCTCAGACACTAGCGTTCTCTTTGGGACATGAAAGAACACTGTGCTTGGAAGCTCTTCCATCCAGTTTGCGAGTCGCGCTTCCACTGGGTCCTAGGATTCCAAGTGTTGCCATGCCGTTACAATGTCCAATTCTGAGGCCTAGGACGGCAGAGTGTCTGGCAGCTCTCAGAGAGACCTTAGCAGTGCAGGCTTTTTGGCTCCTTCCACCGAGAAACCAGCTCCTCCAGATCCTCTGTCGTTAGGTATTTCATGTCAGAATATCTCAGCGGGCCCTCATTCCTCCTCCACGAAGTAAGGCACAAACGGCCTTGCCCTAAAGGGAAGAAGCCTTCTGAGTCCGGCAGAGAGGCAGTCTCTGCCACTCTGCATTCCCACACGGCTGAGCCCTGGGTATGGGACCGAGAGAGGGAGAAAGAGAGCCGTAACCCCGAGCTTTTCCACAATGCGGTACAGGCCTCACCCTTCAAGCCCAAGTCGATTTCATAGAGAAAACACCAGGCACCAGAACTCGGTGTGCTTTCCTGTGGCAAGGAAACTTAGCTTTCATTCCTTAGGTGGCACATTGGCTCAGGACTGCCCTACCCCAAGGACTCAGGCTGTGCAGCCCGACTGGTTGAGATCAGCCCTTCTGGCTCTCTCACGGATGAAACCAACTAGGAAAAGAGCCTCTCCGAAGCTGGGGAACGTGGTGGCTTTTCCTAGTCTACACAGGAACAGCACTCTGAGGGAGAGGAGCTGCTGACGTGTGGTAGCAAAATCTCCTCTGCTGAAGAGAAACATTTCATTGTAAGCGAGTTCCATCAGCCTTGCCACCTTTTCTCAGCTGGCTATACTGGAGGGCAGTCTGTTGGCAGACTCCCCGGAGGCCCTGCTTCCCAGGCTGTGATACACACACGCCGCCTGCTTCAGCCCAAAGGGACAGCTTATGGTAAGGTAAAAACCCTGTGCTGGCAAGTTCCTGCGTAACCCTCGCACAAGCACAAGCATATTGGCCATTGGTCAAGGCTTTCCCCACAAGCTTAACACGTTTGGTCCCATCTAGCCTCCGAAGGCCGAGTTGACCTAGCTAGGAATCAAAGTTCAGGAAAGGTACTCAGGGTGCTGGTGACTGCAGGTTGTTTCACCAGGCAGCCCAAATCGAGTCCACCTCCTTACATTTTCCATGGGCAGAGCAAATGGTGTCAACTTACACGCCTCCGGCCAGGGAGGGGCGACGTACACTTTCTTCAGGGGAAACAAGCCATGCCTTCCGTGTGAAAGGCCTCTAGGCCTCTTTGCTTCGGCAGCCCCGG
>NW_026871490.1:0-127165 GCF_028564815.1 Eubalaena glacialis
TGCATGTTTTGATGTAGGAAGATGCCCTTGTACCTGGAGATTTGAGACCCATGGGGTGTGTTCCCCGCAGTGTTACTTTAAAGTATCTGCGTTTGCTCACCCAACCTCACCAATCCTCTCAGCCCCAAGAGTGTCCAGCCTTCTGTCTCATCCAGCTGTGGGTCTAGATATGGTCAATCCAGGTTGCATCAGAGACCCTGAACGGATTTTGTAAGAATTTCTCTCTCTTTCACTGTCATTGCTTTGTGGGTTTTTTAAAGTAATGTATGTTTAGAATGGGGTTTGGCTGCTTTTCCCTGCTGTGTTGATGCCGCTTTACACCCTCTTGATTCACTTGCAGAGAGATATCGATACATAGGTTTTCAGATTCTTACTAGTCAGATATATTCTTGTGTGGTGACTAGGGTGTGTTGAGTCCAGTTCACTGAGCAGGGAGTAGGCCTTGTCTATTACATATTTGGCTTATGGAGCGGTCTCTGAGCTAATTTCAAACCCTTGTTTTATACATCACCCCACCTCACCTTTCCCGTTAAGCAGCCATAGTGTGTCTTCTAAAGGTGTGACTCTGTTCTGTTTTGTAATTCAGTTCAAGTGTAGCGATTTTGACATTCCCTCTGTAAGCGATATCTTAGGATAAGTGTCTTTTTCTGTGTGACTTATTTCACTTAGAATCATCTTATCTAAATCCACTCATCATGCTGCTAACTAGCCTTATGACATTGATTTCATGGCTGAGTGATATTCCATTGTGCCAAGTACCACCATTTCTTTATCCATTTTTCTCTTTCCTGGGATATTGAAGGTGTACCGAAGTGGAGGTTCTTGGAAACAGAGCAGCCGTAAACTTTAGGGTGCCTGTGTCTTGTTGATTTTTAGTTTTCCCAATTTATACGCCCATGAGTGGAAGTGCCCTATGCTCTCTACGCTGTGTTTATTACTTGTTTCAGGACACACCGTACTCTTCTCCAGAGTGCCTGTTGGCAATTTATATCCCGCCCATCAGCGTAGCAAGGCTCCCATGTCTCCATGGCCTGTCCTGCTTTTCTGGTTTTTACTGTTTGTTCAGCATGGCCCTTTTGACCGAGGGCAAGCGAGACTTCTTTGTAGCGCTGATTTACCCTTACGGCTTGCTTGGTTGGCCAAAAAGGGCGTATGCGTTTTTTCCTGAATATATTCAGGAAAAAACGCATACGCCCTTTTTGGCCAAGGGCATCATTGTCAACGTTTTGCCGCTTTTCATGTGCTTTAAAGGCGAGTCGAATCTACCTCCTGAAATCTGTTTCCTGCAAATCTGCCTTGCTTTCAAATCCTCTTCGTTGCCTTCCCTCAATATATTTGTGGACGAGAGTTCTCATTTATAACTCTGCACGTTTGTGAATTGCAGTGCCCCTGAGCTCCATTTGTCTCCTCGCTTTTTTGGGAGCTGGCCGCAAAAGCGCAGGATTGCTTCAGGCCCTATTTTGGTTCTGGGGGGCAGGCTGAGCCTGTGGTTCATTCTTCTTCCTGATGGGAAAATGGAGTGACCTGTGGCTGTCCCAATACCTAGGGCTAGTCTTTCGTTGGTTCCCCGTCTTCCCGTTCATCCTCAGGACAAATTGCAACCTGGACGAAACAGTAGGTTAAAGGTGCTGATTCTCCAAGTAGGGAGATGGTTAGTCAAGCGGCTGGAATGGCGAACCCGAGCACAAGGAGAGGAGAAATGAGGTGCGTTTTAGAAACCTTTCCCGATCTCACGGCATACCATCTTCTGGCTTTCCCATGCATGTTTTGATGTAGGAAGATTCCCTTGTACCTGGAGATTTGAGACCCATGGGGTGTGTTCCCCGCAGTGTTACTTTAAAGTATCTGCGTTTGCTCACCCAACCTCACCAATCCTCTCAGCCCCAAGAGTGTCCAGCCTTATGTCTCATCCAGCTGTGGGTCTAGATATGGTCAATCCAGGTTGCATCATAGACCCTGAACGGATTTTGTAAGAATTTCTCTCTCTTTCACTGTCTTTGTTTTGTGGGTTTTTTAAAGTAATTTATGTTTAGAATCGGGCTTGGCTGCTTTTCCCTGCTGTGTTGATGCCGCTTTACACCCTCTTGATTCACTTGCAGAGAGATATCGATACATAGGTTTTCAGATTCTTACTAGTCAGATATATTCTTGTGTGGTGACTAGGGTGTGTTGAGTCCAGTTCACTGAGCAGGGAGTAGGCCTTGTCTATTACATATTTGGCTTATGGAGCGGTGTCTGAGCTAATTTCAAACCCTTGTTTTATGCATCACCCCACCTCACCTTTCCCGTTAAGCAGCCATAATGTGTCTTCTAAAGGTGTGACTCTGTTCTGTTTTGTAATTCAGTTCAAGTGTAGCGATTTTGACATTCCCTCTATAAGCGATATCTTAGGATAAGTGTCTTTTTCTGTGTGACTTATTTCACTTAGAATCATCGTACCTAAATCCACTCATCATGCTGCTAACTAGCCTTATGACATTGATTTCATGGCTGAGTGATATTCCATTGTGCCAAGTACCACCATTTCTTTATCCATTTTTCTCTTTCCTGGGATATTGATGGTGTACCGAAGTGGAGGTTCTTGGAAACAGAGCAGCCGTAAACTTTAGGGTGCCTGTGTCTTGTTGATTTTTAGTTTTCCCAATTTATACGCCCATGAGTGGAAGTGCCCTATGCTCTCTAAGCTGTGTTTATTACTTGTTTCAGGACACACCGTACACTTCTCCAGAGTGCCTGTTGGCAATTTACATCCCGCCCATCAGCGTAGCAAGGCTCCCATGTCTCCATGGCCTGTCCTGCTTTTCTGGTTTTTACACTTTTTTCAGCATGGCCCTTTTGACCGAGGGCAAGCGAGACTTCTTTGTAGCGCTGATTTGCCCTTCCGGCTTGCTTGGTTGGCCAAAAAGGGCGTATGCGTTTTTTCCTGAATATATTCAGGAAAAAACGCATACGCCCTTTTTGGCCAAGGGCATCATTGTCAACGTTTTGCCGCTTTTCATGTGCTTTACAGGCGAGTCGAATCTATATCCTGAAATCTGTTTCCTGCAAATCTGCCTTGCTTTCAAATCCTCTTCGTTGCCTTCCCTCAATATATTTGTGGACGAGAGTTCTCATTTATACCTCTGCACGTTTGTGAATTGCAGTGCCCCTGAGCTCCATTTGTCTCCTCGCTTTTTTGGGAGCTGGCCGCAAAAGCGCAGGATTGCTTCAGGCCCTATTTTGGTTCTGGGGCTAGGCTGAGCCTGTGGTTCATTCTTCTTCCTGATGGGAAAATGGAGTGACCTATGCCTGTCCCAACACCTAGGGCTCGTCTCTCGTTGGTTCCGCGTCTTCCCGTTCATCCTCAGGACAAATTGCAACCTGTACAATCAGGAGGTTAAAGGTGCTGATTCTCCAAGTAGGGAGATGGTTAGTCAAGCGGCTGGAATGGCGAACCCGAGCACAAGGAGAGGAGAAATGAGGTGCGTTTTAGAAACCTTTCCCGATCTCATGGCATACCATCTTCTGGGTTTCCCATGCATGTTTTGATGTAGGAAGATTCCCTTGTACCTGGAGATTTGAGACCCATGGGGTGTGTTCCCCGCAGTGTTACTTTAAATTATCTGCGTTTGCTCACCCAACCTCACCAATCCTCTCAGCCCCAAGAGTGTCCAGCCTTATATCTTATCCAGCTGTGGGTCTCGATATGGTCAATCCAGGTTTCATCAGAGACCCTGAACGGATTTTGTAAGAATTTCTCTCTCTTTCACTGTCTTTGCTTTGTGGCTTGTATAAAGTAATGTATGTTTAGAATGGGGTTGGGCTGCTTTTCCCTGCTGTGTTGATGCCGCTTTACACCCTCTTGATTCACTTGCAGAGAGATATCGATACATAGGTTTTCAGATTCATACTAGTCAGATATATTCTTGTGCGGTGACTAGGGGGTGTTGAGTCCAGTTCACTGAGCAGGGAGTAGGCCTTGTCTATTACATATTTGGCTTATGGAGCGGTGTCTGAGCTAATTTCAAACCCTTGTTTTATGCATCACCCCACCTCACCTTTCCGGTTAAGCAGCCATAGCTAAAGGTGTGACTCTGTTCTGTTTTGTAATTCAGTTCAAGTGTAGCGATTTTGACATTCCCTCTATAAGCGATATCTTAGGATAAGTGTCTTTTTCTGTGTGACTTATTTCACTTAGAGTCATCGTACCTAAATCCACTCATCATGCTGCTAACTAGCCTTATGACATTGATTTCATGGCTGAGTGATATTCCATTGTGCCAAGTACCACCATTTCTTTATCCATTTTTCTCTTTCCTGGGATATTGAAGGTGTACCGAAGTGGAGGTTCTTGGAAACAGAGCAGCCGTAAACTTTAGGGTGCCTGTGTGTTGTTGATTTTTAGTTTTCCCAATTTATACGCCCTTGAGTGGAAGTGCCCTGTGCTCTCTACGCTGTGTTTATTACTTGTTTCAGGACACACCGTACTCTTCTCCAGAGTGCCTGTTGGCAATTTACATCCCGCCCATCAGCGTAGCAAGGCTCCCATGTCTCCATGGCCTGTCCTGCTTTTCTGGTTTTTACTGTTTGTTCAGCATGGCCCTTTTGACCGAGGGCAAGCGAGACTTCTTTGTAGCGCTGATTTGCCCTTCCCGCTTGCTTGGTTGGCCAAAAAGGGCGTATGCGTTTTTTCCTGAATATATTCAGGAAAAAACGCATACGCCCTTTTTGGCCAAGGGCATCATTGTCAACGTTTTGCCGCTTTTCATGTGCTTTAAAGGCGAGTCGAATCTACCTCCTGAAATCTGTTTCCTGCAAATCTGCCTTGCTTTCAAATCCTCTTCGTTACCTTCCCTCAATATATTTGTGGACGAGAGTTCTCATTTATAACTCTGCACGTTTGTGAATTGCAGTGCCCCTGAGCTCCATTTGTCTCCTCGCTTTTTTGGGAGCTGGCCGCAAAAGCGCAGGATTGCTTCAGGCCCTATTTTGGTTCTGGGGGGCAGGCTGAGCCTGTGGTTCATTCTTCTTCCTGATGGGAAAATGGAGTGACCTATGCCTGTCCCAACATCTAGGGCTCGTCTCTCGTTGGTTCCGCGTCTTCCCGTTCATCCTCAGGACAAATTGCAACCTGTACAATCAGGAGGTTAAAGGTGCTGATTCTCCAAGTAGGGAGATGGTTAGTCAAGCGGCTGGAATGGCGAACCCGAGCACAAGGAGAGGAGAAATGAGGTGCGTTTTAGAAACCTTTCCCGATCTCATGGCATACCATCTTCTGGGTTTCCCATGCATGTTTTGATGTAGGAAGATTCCCTTGTACCTGGAGATTTGAGACCCATGGGGTGTGTTCCCCGCAGTGTTACTTTAAAGTATCTGCATTTGCTCACCCAACCTCACCAACCCTCTCAGCCCCAAGAATGTCCAGCCTTATGTCTCATCCAGCTGTGGGTCTTGATATGGTCAATCCAGGTTGCATCATAGACCCTGAACGGATTTTGTAAGAATTTCTCTCTCTTTCACTGTCTTTGTTTTGTGGGTTTTTTAAAGTAATTTATGTTTAGAATCGGGCTTGGCTGCTTTTCCCTGCTGTGTTGATGCCGCTTTACACCCTCTTGATTCACTTGCAGAGAGATATCGATACATAGGTTTTCAGATTCTTACTAGTCAGATATATTCTTGTGTGGTGTCTAGGGTGTGTTGAGTCCAGTTCACTGAGCAGGGAGTAGGCCTTGTCTATTACATATTTGGCTTATGGAGCGGTGTCTGAGCTAATTTCAAACCCTTGTTTTATGCATCACCCCACCTCACCTTTCCCGTTAAGCAGCCATAGTGTGTCTTCTAAAGGTGTGACTCTGTTCTGTTTTGTAATTCAGTTCAAGTGTAGCGATTTTGACATTCCCTCTATAAGCGATATCTTAGGATAAGTGTCTTTTTCTGTGTGACTTATTTCACTTAGAATCATCGTACCTAAATCCACTCATCATGCTGCTAACTAGCCTTATGACATTGATTTCATGGCTGAGTGATATTCCATTGTGCCAAGTACCACCATTTCTTTATCCATTTTTCTCTTTCCTGGGATATTGTAGGTGTACCGAAGTGGAGGTTCTTGGAAACAGAGCAGCCGTAAACTTTAGGGTGCCTGTGTCTTGTTGATTTTTAGTTTTCCCAATTTATACGCCCTTGAGTGGAAGTGCCCTATGCTCTCTACGCTGTGTTTATTACTTGTTTCAGGACACACCGTACTCTTCTCCAGAGTGCCTGTTGGAAATTTACATCCCGCCCATCAGCGTAGCAAGGCTCCCATGTCTCCATGGCCTGTCCTGCTTTTCTGGTTTTTACACTTTGTTCAGCATGGCCCTTTTGACCGAGGGCAAGCGAGACTTCTTTGTAGCGCTGATTTGCCCTTCCGGCTTGCTTGGTTGGCCAAAAAGGGCGTATGCGTTTTTTCCTGAATATATTCAGGAAAAAACGCATACGCCCTTTTTGGCCAAGGGCATCATTGTCAACGTTTTGCCGCTTTTCATGTGCTTTAAAGGCGAGTCGAATCTACCTCCTGAAATCTGTTTCCTGCAAATCTGCCTTGCTTTCAAATCCTCTTCGTTGCCTTCCCTCAATATATTTGTGGACGAGAGTTCTCATTTATAACTCTGCACGTTTGTGAATTGCAGTGCCCCTGAGCTCCATTTGTCTCCTCGCTTTTTTGGGAGCTGGCCGCAAAAGCGCAGGATTGCTTCAGGCCCTATTTTGGTTCTGGGGGGCAGGCTGAGCCTGTGGTTCATTCTTCTTCCTGATGGGAAAATGGAGTGACCTATGCCTGTCCCAACACCTAGGGCTCGTCTCTCGTTGGTTCCGCGTCTTCCCGTTCATCCTCAGGACAAATTGCAACCTGTACAATCAGGAGGTTAAAGGTGCTGATTCTCCAAGTAGGGAGATGGTTAGTCAAGCGGCTGGAATGGTGAACCCGAGCACAAGGAGAGGAGAAATGAGGTGCGTTTTAGAAACCTTTCCCGATCTCACGGCATACCATCTTCTGGGTTTCCCATGCATGTTTTGATGTAGGAAGATTCCCTTGTACCTGGAGATTTGAGACCCATGGGGTGCGTACCCCGCGGTATTATTTTAAAGTATCTGCATTTGCTCACCCAACCTCACCAATCCTCTCAGCCCCAAGAGTGTCCAGCCTTATGTCTCATCCAGCTGTGGGTCTAGATATAGTCAATCCAGGTTGCATCAGAGACCCTGAACGGATTTTGTAAGAATTTCTCTCTCTTTCACTGTCTTTGCTTTGTGGGTTTTTTAAAGTAATGTATGTTTAGAATGGGGTTTGGCTGCTTTTCCCTGCTGTGTTTATGCCGCTTTACACCCTCTTGATTCACTTGCAGAGAGATATCGATACATAGGTTTTCAGATTCATACTAGTCAGATATATTCTTGTGCGGTGACTAGGGGGTGTTGAGTCCAGTTCACTGAGCAGGGAGTAGGCCTTGTCTATTACATATTTGGCTTATGGAGCGGTGTCTGAGCTAATTTCAAACCCTTGTTTTATGCATCACCCCACCTCACCTTTCCCGTTAAGCAGCCATAGTGTGTCTTCTAAAGGTGTGACTCTGTTCTGTTTTGTAATTCAGTTCAAGTGTAGCGATTTTGACATTCCCTCTATAAGCGATATCTTAGGATAAGTGTCTTTTTCTGTGTGACTTATTTCACTTAGAGTCATCGTACCTAAATCCACTCATCATGCTGCTAACTAGCCTTATGACATTGATTTCATGGCTGAGTGATATTCCATTGTGCCAAGTACCACCATTTCTTTATCCATTTTTCTCTTTCCTGGGATATTGAAGGTGTACCGAAGTGGAGGTTCTTGGAAACAGAGCAGCCGTAAACTTTAGGGTGCCTGTGTCTTGTTGATTTTTAGTTTTCCCAATTTATACGCCCTTGAGTGGAAGTGCCCTATGCTCTCTACGCTGTGTTTATTACTTGTTTCAGGACACACCGTACTCTTCTCCAGAGTGCCTGTTGGCAATTTACGTCCCGCCCATCAGCGTAGCAAGGCTCCCATGTCTCCATGGCCTGTCCTGCTTTTCTAGTTTTTAGACTTTGTTCAGCATGGCCCTTTTGACCGAGGGCAAGCGAGATTTCTTTGTAGCGCTGATTTGCCCTTCCGGCTTGCTTGTTTGGCCAAAAAGGGCGTATGCGTTTTTTCCTGAATATATTCAGGAAAAAACGCATACGCCCTTTTTGGCCAAGGGCATCATTGTCAACGTTTTGCCACTTTTCATGTGCTTTAAAGGCGAGTCGAATCTACCTCCTGAAATCTGTTTCCGGCAAATCTGCCTTGCTTTCAAATCCTCTTCGTTGCCTTCCCTCAATATATTTGTGGACGAGAGTTCTCATTTATAACTCTGCACGTTTGTGAATTGCAGTGCCCCTGAGCTCCATTTGTCTCCTCGCTTTTTTGGGAGCTGGCCGCAAAAGCGCAGGATTGCTTCAGGCCCTATTTTGGTTCTGGGGGGCAGGCTGAGCCTGTGGTTCATTCTTCTTCCTGATGGGAAAATGGAGTGACCTGTGCCTGTCCCAACACCTAGGGCTAGTCTTTCGTTGGTTCCCCGTCTTCCCGTTCATCCTCAGGACAAATTGCAACCTGGACGAAACAGTAGGTTAAAGGTGCTGATTCTCCAAGTAGGGAGATGGTTAGTCAAGCGGCTGGAATGGCGAACCCGAGCACAAGGAGAGGAGAAATGAGGTGCGTTTTAGAAACATTTCCCGATCTCACGGCATACCATCTTCTGGGTTTCCCATGCATGTTTTGATGTAGGAAGATTCCCTTGTACCTGGAGATTTGAGACCCATGAGGTGGGTACCCCGCGGTATTACTTTAAAGTATCTGCATTTGCTCACCCAACCTCACCAATCCTCTCAGCCGCAAGAGTGTCCAGCCTTATGTCTCATCCAGCTGTGGGTCTAGATATGGTCAATCCAGGTTGCATCAGAGACCCTGAACGGATTTTGTAAGAATTTCTCTCTCTTTCACTGTCTTTGCTTTGTGGGTTTTTTAAAGTAATGTATGTTTAGAATGGGGTTTGGCTGCTTTTCCCTGCTGTGTTTATGCCGCTTTACACCCTCTTGATTCACGTGCAGAGAGATATCGATACATAGGTTTTCAGATTCATACTAGTCAGATATATTCTTGTGCGGTGACTAGGGGGTGTTGAGTCCAGTTCACTGAGCAGGGAGTAGGCCTTGTCTATTACATATTTGGCTTATGGAGCGGTGTCTGAGCTAATTTCAAACCCTTGTTTTATGCATCACCCCACCTCACCTTTCCCGTTAAACAGCCATAGTGTGTCTTCTAAAGGTGTGACTCTGTTCTGTTTTGTAATTCAATTCAAGTGTAGCGATTTTGACATTCCCTCTATAAGCGATATCTTAGGATAAGTGTCTTTTTCTGTGTGACTTATTTCACTTAGAATCATCGTACCTAAATCCACTCATCATGCTGCTAACTAGCCTTATGACATTGATTTCATGGCTGAGTGATATTCCATTGTGCCAAGTACCACCATTTCTTTATCCATTTTTCTCTTTCCTGGGATATTGAAGGTGTACCGAAGTGGAGGTTCTTGGAAACAGAGCAGCCGTAAACTTTAGGGTGCCTGTGTCTTGTTGATTTTTAGTTTTCCCAATTTATACGCCCTTGAGTGGAAGTGCCCTATGCTCTCTACGCTGTGTTTATTACTTGTTTCAGGACACACTGTACTCTTCTCCAGAGTGCCTGTTGGCAATTTACATCCCGCCCATCAGCGTAGCAAGGCTCCCATGTCTCCATGGCCTGTCCTGCTTTTCTGGTTTTTACACTTTGTTCAGCATGGCCCTTTTGACCGAGGGCAAGCGAGACTTCTTTGTAGCGCTGATTTGCCCTTCCGGCTTGCTTGGTTGGCCAAAAAGGGCGTATGCGTTTTTTCCTGAATATATTCAGGAAAAAACGCATACGCCCTTTTTGGCCAAGGGCATCATTGTCAACGTTTTGCCGCTTTTCATGTGCTTTAAAGGCGAGTCGAATCTACCTCCTGAAATCTGTTTCCTGCAAATCTGCCTTGCTTTCAAATCCTCTTCGTTGCCTTCCCTCAATATATTTGTGGACGAGAGTTCTCATTTATAACTCTGCACGTTTGTGAATTGCAGTGCCCCTGAGCTCCATTTGTCTCCTCGCTTTTTTGGGAGCTGGCCCCAAAAGCGCAGGATTGCTTCAGGCCCTATTTTGGTTCTGGGGGGCAGGCTGAGCCTGTGGTTCATTCTTCTTCCTGATGGGAAAATGGAGTGACCTGTGCCTGTCCCAACACCTAGGGCTAGTCTTTCGTTGGTTCCCCGTCTTCCCGTTCATCCTCAGGACAAATTGCAACCTGGACGAAACAGTAGGTTAAAGGTGCTGATTCTCCAAGTAGGGAGATGGTTAGTCAAGCGGCTGGAATGGCGAACCCGAGCACAAGGAGAGGAGAAATGAGGTGCGTTTTAGAAACCTTTCCCGATCTCACGGCATACCATCTTCTGGGTTTCCCATGCATGTTTTGATGTAGGAAGATTCCCTTGTACCTGGAGATTTGAGACCCATGGGGTGGGTACCCCGCGGTATTACTTTAAAGTATCTGCATTTGCTCACCCAACCTCACCAATCCTCTCAGCCCCAAGAGTGTCCAGCCTTATGTCTCATCCAGCTGTGGGTCTAGATATGGTCAATCCAGGTTGCATCAGAGACCCTGAACGGATTTTGTAAGAATTTCTCTCTCTTTCACTGTCTTTGCTTTGTGGGTTTTTTAAAGTAATGTATGTTTAGAATGGGGTTTGGCTGCTTTTCCCTGCTGTGTTTATGCCGCTTTACACCCTCTTGATTCACTTGCAGAGAGATATCGATACATAGGTTTTCAGATTCATACTAGTCAGATATATTCTTGTGCGGTGACTAGGGGGTGTTGAGTCCAGTTCACTGAGCAGGGAGTAGGCCTTGTCGATTACATATTTGGCTTATGGAGCGGTGTCTGAGCTAATTCCAAACCCTTGTTTTATGCATCACCCCACCTCACCTTTCCCGTTAAGCAGCCATAGTGTGTCTTCTAAAGGTGTGACTCTGTTCTGTTTTGTAATTCAGTTCAAGTGTAGCGATTTTGACATTCCCTCTATAAGCGATATCTTAGGATAAGTGTCTTTTTCTGTGTGACTTATTTCACTTAGAGTCATCGTACCTAAATCCACTCATCATGCTGCTAACTAGCCTTATGACATTGATTTCATGGCTGAGTGATATTCCACTGTGCCAAGTACCACCATTTCTTTATCCATTTTTCTCTTTCCTGGGATATTGAAGGTGTACCGAAGTGGAGGTTCTTGGAAACAGAGCAGCCGTAAACTTTAGGGTGCCTGTGTCTTGTTGATTTTTAGTTTTCCCAATTTATACGCCCTTGAGTGGAAGTGCCCTATGCTCTCTACGCTGTGTTTATTACTTGTTTCAGGACACACCGTACTCTTCTCCAGAGTGCCTGTTGGCAATTTACATCCCGCCCATCAGCGTAGCAAGGCTCCCATGTCTCCATGGCCTGTCCTGCTTTTCTGGTTTTTACTGTTTGTTCAGCATGGCCCTTTTGACCGAGGGCAAGCGAGACTTCTTTGTAGCGCTGATTTGCCCTTCCGGCTTGCTTGGTTGGCCAAAAAGGGCGTATGCGTTTTTTCCTGAATATATTCAGGAAAAAACGCATACGCCCTTTTTGGCCAAGGGCATCATTGTCAACGTTTTGCCGCTTTTCATGTGCTTTAAAGGCGAGTCGAATCTACCTCCTGAAATCTGTTTCCTGCAAATCTGCCTTGCTTTCAAATCCTCTTCGTTGCCTTCCCTCAATATATTTGTGGAAGAGAGTTCTCATTTATAACTCTGCACATTTGTGAATTGCAGTGCCCCTGAGCTCCATTTGTCTCCTCGCTTTTTTGGGAGCTGGCCGCAAAAGCGCAGGATTGCTTCAGGCCCTATTTTGGTTCTGGGGGGCAGGCTGAGCCTGTGGTTCATTCTTCTTCCTGATGGGAAAATGGAGTGACCTGTGCCTGTCCCAACACCTAGGGCTAGTCTTTCGTTGGTTCCCCGTCTTCCCGTTCATCCTCAGGACAAATTGCAACCTGGACGAAACAGTAGGTTAAAGGTGCTGATTCTCCAAGTAGGGAGATGGTTAGTCAAGCGGCTGGAATGGCGAACCCGAGCACAAGGAGAGGAGAAATGAGGTGCGTTTTAGAAACCTTTCCCGATCTCATGGCATACCATCTTCTGGGTTTCCCATGCATGTTTTGATGTAGGAAGATTCCCTTGTACCTGGAGATTTGAGACCCATGGGGTGTGTTCCCCGCAGTGTTACTTTAAAGTATCTGCATTTGCTCACCCAACCTCACCAATCCTCTCAGCCCCAAGAGTGTCCAGCCTTATGTCTCATCCAGCTGTGGGTCTAGATATAGTCAATCCAGGTTGCATCAGAGACCCTGAACGGATTTTGTAAGAATTTCTCTCTCTTTCACTGTCTTTGCTTTGTGGGTTTTTTAAAGTACTGTATGTTTAGAATGGGGTTTGGCTGCTTTTCCCTGCTGTGTTTATGCCGCTTTACACCCTCTTGATTCACTTGCAGAGAGATATCGATACATAGGTTTTCAGATTCATACTAGTCAGATATATTCTTGTGCGGTGACTAGGGGGTGTTGAGTCCAGTTCACTGAGCAGGGAGTAGGCCTTGTCTATTACATATTTGGCTTATGGAGCGGTGTCTGAGCTAATTTCAAACCCTTGTTTTATGCATCACCCCACCTCACCTTTCCCGTTAAGCAGCCATAGTGTGTCTTCTAAAGGTGTGACTCTGTTCTGTTTTGTAATTCAGTTCAAGTGTAGCGATTTTGACATTCCCTCTATAAGCGATATCTTAGGATAAGTGTCTTTTTCTGTGTGACTTATTTCACTTAGAGTCATCGTACCTAAATCCACTCATCATGCTGCTAACTAGCCTTATGACATTGATTTCATGGCTGAGTGATATTCCATTGTGCCAAGTACCACCATTTCTTTATCCATTTTTCTCTTTCCTGGGATATTGAAGGTGTACCGAAGCGGAGGTTCTTGGAAACAGAGCAGCCGTAAACTTTAGGGTGCCTGTGTCTTGTTGATTTTTAGTTTTCCCAATTTATACGCCCATGAGTGGAAGTGCCCTATGCTCTCTACGCTGTGTTTATTACTTGTTTCAGGACACACCGTACTCTTCTCCAGAGTGCCTGTTGGCAATTTACATCCCGCCCATCAGCGTAGCAAGGCTCCCATGTCTCCATGGCCTGTCCTGCTTTTCTGGTTTTTACACTTTGTTCAGCATGGCCCTTTTGACCGAGGGCAAGCGAGACTTCTTTGTAGCGCTGATTTGCCCTTCCGGCTTGCTTGGTTGGCCAAAAAGGGCGTATGCGTTTTTTCCTGAATATATTCAGGAAAAAACGCATACGCCCTTTTTGGCCAAGGGCATCATTGTCAACGTTTTGCCGCTTTTCATGTGCTTTAAAGGCGAGTCGAATCTACCTCCTGAAATCTGTTTCCTGCAAATCTGCCTTGCTTTCAAATCCTCTTCGTTGCCTTCCCTCAATATATTTGTGGACGAGAGTTCTCATTTATAACTCTGCACGTTTGTGAATTGCAGTGCCCCTGAGCTCCATTTGTCTCCTCGCTTTTTTGGGAGCTGGCCGCAAAAGCGCAGGATTGCTTCAGGCCCTATTTTGGTTCTGGGGGGCAGGCTGAGCCTGTGGTTCATTCTTCTTCCTGATGGGAAAATGGAGTGACCTGTGCCTGTCCCAACACCTAGGGCTAGTCTTTCGTTGGTTCCCCGTCTTCCCGTTCATCCTCAGGACAAATTGCAACCTGGACGAAACAGTAGGTTAAAGGTGCTGATTCTCCAAGTAGGGAGATGGTTAGTCAAGCGGCTGGAATGGCGAACCCGAGCACAAGGAGAGGAGAAATGAGGTGCGTTTTAGAAACCTTTCCCGATCTCATGGCATACCATCTTCTGGGTTTCCCATGCATGTTTTGATTTAGGAAGATTCCCTTGTACCTGGAGATTTGAGACCCATGGGGTGTGTTCCCCGCAGTGTTACTTTAAAGTATCTGCATTTGCTCACCCAACCTCACCAACCCTCTCAGCCCCAAGAATGTCCAGCCTTATGTCTCATCCAGCTGTGGGTCTAGATATGGTCAATCCAGGTTGCATCAGAGACCCTGAACGGATTTTGTAAGAATTTCTCTCTCTTTCACTGTCTTTGCTTTGTGGGTTTTTTAAAGTAATGTATGTTTAGAATCGGGCTTGGCTGCTTTTCCCTGCTGTGTTGATGCCGCTTTACACCCTCTTGATTCACTTGCAGAGAGATATCGATACATAGGTTTTCAGATTCATACTAGTCAGATATATTCTTGTGCGGTGACTAGGGGGTGTTGAGTCCAGTTCACTGAGCAGGGAGTAGGCCTTGTCTATTACATATTAGGCTTATGGAGCGGTGTCTGAGCTAATTTCAAACCCTTGTTTTATGCATCACCCCACCTCACCTTTCCCGTTAAGCAGCCATAGTGTGTCTTCTAAAGGTGTGACTCTGTTCTGTTTTGTAATTCAGTTCAAGTGTAGCGATTTTGACATTCCCTCTATAAGCGATATCTTAGGATAAGTGTCTTTTTCTGTGTGACTTATTTCACTTAGAGTCATCGTACCTAAATCCACTCATCATGCTGCTAACTAGCCTTATGACATTGATTTCATGGCTGAGTGATATTCCATTGTGCCAAGTACCACCATTTCTTTATCCATTTTTCTCTTTCCTGGGATATTGAAGGTGTACCGAAGCGGAGGTTCTTGGAAACAGAGCAGCCGTAAACTTTAGGGTGCCTGTGTCTTGTTGATTTTTAGTTTTCCCAATTTATACGCCCATGAGTGGAAGTGCCCTATGCTCTCTACGCTGTGTTTATTACTTGTTTCAGGACACACCGTACTCTTCTCCAGAGTGCCTGTTGGCAATTTACATCCCGCCCATCAGCGTAGCAAGGCTCCCATGTCTCCATGGCCTGTCCTGCTTTTCTGGTTTTTACTGTTTGTTCAGCATGGCCCTTTTGACCGAGGGCAAGCGAGACTTCTTTGTAGCGCTGATTTGCCCTTCCGGCTTGCTTGGTTGGCCAAAAAGGGCGTATGCGTTTTTTCCTGAATATATTCAGGAAAAAACGCATACGCCCTTTTTGGCCAAGGGCATCATTGTCAACGTTTTGCCGCTTTTCATGTGCTTTAAAGGCGAGTCGAATCTACCTCCTGAAATCTGTTTCCTGCAAATCTGCCTTGCTTTCAAATCCTCTTCGTTGCCTTCCCTCAATATATTTGTGGACGAGAGTTCTCATTTATAACTCTGCACGTTTGTGAATTGCAGTGCCCCTGAGCTCCATTTGTCTCCTCGCTTTTTTGGGAGCTGGCCGCAAAAGCGCAGGATTGCTTCAGGCCCTATTTTGGTTCTGGGGGGCAGGCTGAGCCTGTGGTTCATTCTTCTTCCTGATGGGAAAATGGAGTGACCTGTGCCTGTCCCAACACCTAGGGCTAGTCTTTCGTTGGTTCCCCGTCTTCCCGTTCATCCTCAGGACAAATTGCAACCTGGACGAAACAGTAGGTTAAAGGTGCTGATTCTCCAAGTAGGGAGATGGTTAGTCAAGCGGCTGGAATGGCGAACCCGAGCACAAGGAGAGGAGAAATGAGGTGCGTTTTAGAAACCTTTCCCGATCTCACGGCATACCATCTTCTGGGTTTCCCATGCATGTTTTGATGTAGGAAGATGCCCTTGTACCTGGAGATTTGAGACCCATGGGGTGGGTACCCCGCGGTATTACTTTAAAGTATCTGCATTTGCTCACCCAACCTCACCAACCCTCTCAGCCCCAAGAGTGTCCAGCCTTATGTCTCATCCAGCTGTGGGTCTAGATATGGTCAATCCAGGTTGCATCAGAGACCCTGAACGGATTTTGTAAGAATTTCTCTCTCTTTCACTGTCTTTGCTTTGTGGGTTTTTTAAAGTAATGTATGTTTAGAATGGGGTTTGGCTGCTTTTCCCTGCTGTGTTTATGCCGCTTTACACCCTCTTGATTCACTTGCAGAGAGATATCGATACATAGGTTTTCAGATTCATACTAGTCAGATATATTCTTGTGTGTTGACTAGGGTGTGTTGAGTCCAGTTCACTGAGCAGGGAGTAGGCCTTGTCTATTACATATTTGGCCTATGGAGCGGTGTCTGAGCTAATTCCAAACCCTTGTTTTATGCATCACCCCACCTCACCTTTCCCGTTAAGCAGCCATAGTGTGTCTTCTAAAGGTGTGACTCTGTTCTGTTTTGTAATTCAGTTCAAGTGTAGCGATTTTGACATTCCCTCTATAAGCGATATCTTAGGATAAGTGTCTTTTTCTGTGTGACTTATTTCACTTAGAGTCATCGTACCTAAATCCACTCATCATGCTGCTAACTAGCCTTATGACATTGATTTCATGGCTGAGTGATATTCCATTGTGCCAAGTACCACCATTTCTTTATCCATTTTTCTCTTTCCTGGGATATTGAAGGTGTACCGAAGCGGAGGTTCTTGGAAACAGAGCAGCCGTAAACTTTAGGGTGCCTGTGTCTTGTTGATTTTTAGTTTTCCCAATTTATACGCCCATGAGTGGAAGTGCCCTATGCTCTCTACGCTGTGTTTATTACTTGTTTCAGGACACACCGTACTCTTCTCCAGAGTGCCTGTTGGCAATTTATATCCCGCCCATCAGCGTAGCAAGGCTCCCATGTCTCCATGGCCTGTCCTGCTTTTCTGGTTTTTACTGTTTGTTCAGCATGGCCCTTTTGACCGAGGGCAAGCGAGACTTCTTTGTAGCGCTGATTTGCCCTTCCGGCTTGCTTGGTTGGCCAAAAAGGGCGTATGCGTTTTTTCCTGAATATATTCAGGAAAAAACGCATACGCCCTTTTTGGCCAAGGGCATCATTGTCAACGTTTTGCCGCTTTTCATGTGCTTTAAAGGCGAGTCGAATCTACCTCCTGAAATCTGTTTCCTGCAAATCTGCCTTGCTTTCAAATCCTCTTCGTTGCCTTCCCTCAATATATTTGTGGACGAGAGTTCTCATTTATAACTCTGCACGTTTGTGAATTGCAGTGCCCCTGAGCTCCATTTGTCTCCTCGCTTTTTTGGGAGCTGGCCGCAAAAGCGCAGGATTGCTTCAGGCCCTATTTTGGTTCTGGGGGGCAGGCTGAGCCTGTGGTTCATTCTTCTTCCTGATGGCAAAATGGAGTGACCTATGCCTGTCCCAACACCTAGGGCTCGTCTCTCGTTGGTTCCGCGTCTTCCCGTTCATCCTCAGGACAAATTGCAACCTGTACAATCAGGAGGTTAAAGGTGCTGATTCTCCAAGTAGGGAGATGGTTAGTCAAGCGGCTGGAATGGCGAACCCGAGCACAAGGAGAGGAGAAATGAGGTGCGTTTTAGAAACCTTTCCCGATCTCATGGCATACCATCTTCTGGGTTTCCCATGCATGTTTTGATGTAGGAAGATTCCCTTGTACCTGGAGATTTGAGACCCATGGGGTGTGTTCCCCGCAGTGTTACTTTAAAGTATCTGCATTTGCTCACCCAACCTCACCAACCCTCTCAGCCCCAAGAATGTCCAGCCTTATGTCTCATCCAGCTGTGGGTCTTGATATGGTCAATCCAGGTTGCATCATAGACCCTGAACGGATTTTGTAAGAATTTCTCTCTCTTTCACTGTCTTTGTTTTGTGGGTTTTTTAAAGTAATTTATGTTTAGAATCGGGCTTGGCTGCTTTTCCCTGCTGTGTTGATGCCGCTTTACACCCTCTTGATTCACTTGCAGAGAGATATCGATACATAGGTTTTCAGATTCTTACTAGTCAGATATATTCTTGTGCGGTGACTAGGGGGTGTTGAGTCCAGTTCACTGAGCAGGGAGTAGGCCTTGTCTATTACATATTTGGCTTATGGAGCGGTGTCTGAGCTAATTTCAAACCCTTGTTTTATGCATCACCCCACCTCACCTTTCCCGTTAAG
This sequence comes from Eubalaena glacialis, assembly GCF_028564815.1. Classification (NCBI taxonomy): domain Eukaryota; kingdom Metazoa; phylum Chordata; class Mammalia; order Artiodactyla; family Balaenidae; genus Eubalaena; species Eubalaena glacialis. The sequence continues at coordinate 18,112 of NW_026871490.1, forward strand.
CAGCCATAGTGTGTCTTCTAAAGGTGTGACTCTGTTCTGTTTTGTAATTCAGTTCAAGTGTAGCGATTTTGACATTCCCTCTATAAGCGATATCTTAGGATAAGTGTCTTTTTCTGTGTGACTTATTTCACTTAGAATCATCGTATCTAAATCCACTCATCATGCTGCTAACTAGCCTTATGACATTGATTTCATGGCTGAGTGATATTCCACTGTGCCAAGTACCACCATTTCTTTATCCATTTTTCTCTTTCCTGGGATATTGAAGGTGTACCGAAGCGGAGGTTCTTGGAAACAGAGCAGCCGTAAACTTTAGGGTGCCTGTGTCTTGTTGATTTTTAGTTTTCCCAATTTATACGCCCATGAGTGGAAGTGCCCTATGCTCTCAACGCTGTGTTTATTACTTGTTTCAGGACACACCGTACTCTTCTCCAGAGTGCCTGTTGGCAATTTACATCCCGCCCATCAGCGTAGCAAGGCTTCCATGTCTCCATGGCCTGTCCTGCTTTTCTGGTTTTTACACTTTGTTTAGCATGGCCCTTTTGACCGAGGGCAAGCGAGACTTCTTTGTAGCGCTGATTTGCCCTTCCGGCTTGCTTGGTTGGCCAAAAAGGGCGTATGCGTTTTTTCCTGAATATATTCAGGAAAAAACGCATACGCCCTTTTTGGCCAAGGGCATCATTGTCAACGTTTTGCCGCTTTTCATGTGCTTTAAAGGCGAGTCGAATCTACCTCCTGAAATCTGTTTCCTGCAAATCTGCCTTGCTTTCAAATCCTCTTCGTTGCCTTCCCTCAATATATTTGTGGACGAGAGTTCTCATTTATAACTCTGCACGTTTGTGAATTGCAGTGCCCCTGAGCTCCATTTGTCTCCTCGCTTTTTTGGGAGCTGGCCGCAAAAGCGCAGGATTGCTTCAGGCCCTATTTTGGTTCTGGGGGGCAGGCTGAGCCTGTGGTTCATTCTTCTTCCTGATGGGAAAATGGAGTGACCTGTGCCTGTCCCAACACCTAGGGCTAGTCTTTCGTTGGTTCCCCGTCTTCCCGTTCATCCTCAGGACAAATTGCAACCTGGACGAAACAGTAGGTTAAAGGTGCTGATTCTCCAAGTAGGGAGATGGTTAGTCAAGCGGCTGGAATGGCGAACCCGAGCACAAGGAGAGGAGAAATGAGGTGCGTTTTAGAAACCTTTCCCGATCTCACGGCATACCATCTTCTGGGTTTCCCATGCATGTTTTGATGTAGGAAGATGCCCTTGTACCTGGAGATTTGAGACCCATGGGGTGGGTACCCCGCGGTATTACTTTAAAGTATCTGCATTTGCTCACCCAACCTCACCAACCCTCTCAGCCCCAAGAGTGTCCAGCCTTATGTCTCATCCAGCTGTGGGTCTAGATATGGTCAATCCAGGTTGCATCAGAGACCCTGAACGGATTTTGTAAGAATTTCTCTCTCTTTCACTGTCTTTGCTTTGTGGGTTTTTTAAAGTAATGTATGTTTAGAATGGGGTTTGGCTGCTTTTCCCTGCTGTGTTTATGCCGCTTTACACCCTCTTGATTCACTTGCAGAGAGATATCGATACATAGGTTTTCAGATTCATACTAGTCAGATATATTCTTGTGTGTTGACTAGGGTGTGTTGAGTCCAGTTCACTGAGCAGGGAGTAGGCCTTGTCTATTACATATTTGGCCTATGGAGCGGTGTCTGAGCTAATTCCAAACCCTTGTTTTATGCATCACCCCACCTCACCTTTCCCGTTAAGCAGCCATAGTGTGTCTTCTAAAGGTGTGACTCTGTTCTGTTTTGTAATTCAGTTCAAGTGTAGCGATTTTGACATTCCCTCTATAAGCGATATCTTAGGATAAGTGTCTTTTTCTGTGTGACTTATTTCACTTAGAGTCATCGTACCTAAATCCACTCATCATGCTGCTAACTAGCCTTATGACATTGATTTCATGGCTGAGTGATATTCCATTGTGCCAAGTACCACCATTTCTTTATCCATTTTTCTCTTTCCTGGGATATTGAAGGTGTACCGAAGCGGAGGTTCTTGGAAACAGAGCAGCCGTAAACTTTAGGGTGCCTGTGTCTTGTTGATTTTTAGTTTTCCCAATTTATACGCCCATGAGTGGAAGTGCCCTATGCTCTCTACGCTGTGTTTATTACTTGTTTCAGGACACACCGTACTCTTCTCCAGAGTGCCTGTTGGCAATTTATATCCCGCCCATCAGCGTAGCAAGGCTCCCATGTCTCCATGGCCTGTCCTGCTTTTCTGGTTTTTACTGTTTGTTCAGCATGGCCCTTTTGACCGAGGGCAAGCGAGACTTCTTTGTAGCGCTGATTTGCCCTTCCGGCTTGCTTGGTTGGCCAAAAAGGGCGTATGCGTTTTTTCCTGAATATATTCAGGAAAAAACGCATACGCCCTTTTTGGCCAAGGGCATCATTGTCAACGTTTTGCCGCTTTTCATGTGCTTTAAAGGCGAGTCGAATCTACCTCCTGAAATCTGTTTCCTGCAAATCTGCCTTGCTTTCAAATCCTCTTCGTTGCCTTCCCTCAATATATTTGTGGACGAGAGTTCTCATTTATAACTCTGCACGTTTGTGAATTGCAGTGCCCCTGAGCTCCATTTGTCTCCTCGCTTTTTTGGGAGCTGCCCGCAAAAGCGCAGGATTGCTTCAGGCCCTATTTTGGTTCTGGGGGGCAGGCTGAGCCTGTGGTTCATTCTTCTTTCTGATGGGAAAATGGAGTGACCTATGCCTGTCCCAACACCTAGGGCTCGTCTCTCGTTGGTTCCGCGTCTTCCCGTTCATTCTCAGGACAAATTGCAACCTATACAATCAGGAGGTTAAAGGTGCTGATTCTCCAAGTAGGGAGATGGTTAGTCAAGCGGCTGGAATGGCGAACCCGAGCACAAGGAGAGGAGAAATGAGGTGCGTTTTAGAAACCTTTCCCGATCTCATGGCATACCATCTTCTGGGTTTCCCATGCATGTTTTGTTGTAGGAAGATTCCCTTGTACCTGGAGATTTGAGACCCATGGGGTGTGGTCCCCGCAATGTTACTTTAAAGTATCTGCATTTGCTCACCCAACCTCACCAACCCTCTCAGCCCCAAGAGTGTCCAGCCTTATGTCTCATCCAGCTGTGGGTCTTGATATGGTCAATCCAGGTTGCATCATAGACCCTGAACGGATTTTGTAAGAATTTCTCTCTCTTTCACTGTCTTTGTTTTGTGGGTTTTTTAAAGTAATTTATGTTTAGAATCGGGCTTGGCTGCTTTTCCCTGCTGTGTTGATGCCGCTTTACACCCTCTTGATTCACTTGCAGAGAGATATCGATACATAGGTTTTCAGATTCTTACTAGTCAGATATATTCTTGTGTGTTGACTAGGGTGTGTTGAGTCCAGTTCACTGAGCAGGGAGTAGGCCTTGTCTATTACATATTTGGCTTATGGAGCGGTCTCTGAGCTAATTTCAAACCCTTGTTTTATGCATCACCCCACCTCACCTTTCCCGTTAAGCAGCCATAGTGTGTCTTCTAAAGGTGTGACTCTGTTCTGTTTTGTAATTCAGTTCAAGTGTAGCAATTTTGACATTCCCTCTATAAGCGATATCTTAGGATAAGTGTCTTTTTCTGTGTGACTTATTTCACTTAGAGTCATCGTACCTAAATCCACTCATCATGCTGCTAACTAGCCTTATGACATTGATTTCATGGCTGAGTGATATTCCATTGTGCCAAGTACCACCATTTCTTTATCCATTTTTCTCTTTCCTGGGATATTGAAGGTGTACCGAAGCGGAGGTTCTTGGAAACAGAGCAGCCGTAAACTTTAGGGTGCCTGTGTCTTGTTGATTTTTAGTTTTCCCAATTTATACGCCCATGAGTGGAAGTGCCCTATGCTCTCAACGCTGTGTTTATTACTTGTTTCAGGACACACCGTACTCTTCTCCAGAGTGCCTGTTGGCAATTTACATCCCGCCCATCAGCGTAGCAAGGCTTCCATGTCTCCATGGCCTGTCCTGCTTTTCTGGTTTTTACACTTTGTTTAGCATGGCCCTTTTGACCGAGGGCAAGCGAGACTTCTTTGTAGCGCTGATTTGCCCTTCCGGCTTGCTTGGTTGGCCAAAAAGGGCGTATGCGTTTTTTCCTGAATATATTCAGGAAAAAAGGCATACGCCCTTTTTGGCCAAGGGCATCATTGTCAACGTTTTGCCGCTTTTCATGTGCTTTAAAGGAGAGTCGAATCTACCTCCTGAAATCTGTTTCCTGCAAATCTGCCTTGCTTTCAAATCCTCTTCGTTGCCTTCCCTCAATATATTTGTGGACGAGAGTTCTCATTTATAACTCTGCACGTTTGTGAATTGCAGTGCCCCTGAGCTCCATTTGTCTCCTCGCTTTTTTGGGAGCTGGCCGCAAAAGCGCAGGATTGCTTCAGGCCCTATTTTGGTTCTGGGGGGCAGGCTGAGCCTGTGGTTCATTCTTCTTCCTGATGGGAAAATGGAGTGACCTGTGCCTGTCCCAACACCTAGGGCTAGTCTTTCGTTGGTTCCCCGTCTTCCCGTTCATCCTCAGGACAAATTGCAACCTGGACGAAACAGTAGGTTAAAGGTGCTGATTCTCCAAGTAGGGAGATGGTTAGTCAAGCGGCTGGAATGGCGAACCCGAGCACAAGGAGAGGAGAAATGAGGTGCGTTTTAGAAACCTTTCCCGATCTCACGGCATACCATCTTCTGGGTTTCCCATGCATGTTTTGATGTAGGAAGATGCCCTTGTACCTGGAGATTTGAGACCCATGGGGTGGGTACCCCGCGGTATTACTTTAAAGTATCTGCATTTGCTCACCCAACCTCACCAACCCTCTCAGCCCCAAGAGTGTCCAGCCTTATGTCTCATCCAGCTGTGGGTCTAGATATGGTCAATCCAGGTTGCATCAGAGACCCTGAACGGATTTTGTAAGAATTTCTCTCTCTTTCACTGTCTTTGCTTTGTGGGTTTTTTAAAGTAATGTATGTTTAGAATGGGGTTTGGCTGCTTTTCCCTGCTGTGTTTATGCCGCTTTACACCCTCTTGATTCACTTGCAGAGAGATATCGATACATAGGTTTTCAGATTCATACTAGTCAGATATATTCTTGTGTGTTGACTAGGGTGTGTTGAGTCCAGTTCACTGAGCAGGGAGTAGGCCTTGTCTATTACATATTTGGCCTATGGAGCGGTGTCTGAGCTAATTCCAAACCCTTGTTTTATGCATCACCCCACCTCACCTTTCCCGTTAAGCAGCCATAGTGTGTCTTCTAAAGGTGTGACTCTGTTCTGTTTTGTAATTCAGTTCAAGTGTAGCGATTTTGACATTCCCTCTATAAGCGATATCTTAGGATAAGTGTCTTTTTCTGTGTGACTTATTTCACTTAGAGTCATCGTACCTAAATCCACTCATCATGCTGCTAACTAGCCTTATGACATTGATTTCATGGCTGAGTGATATTCCATTGTGCCAAGTACCACCATTTCTTTATCCATTTTTCTCTTTCCTGGGATATTGAAGGTGTACCGAAGCGGAGGTTCTTGGAAACAGAGCAGCCGTAAACTTTAGGGTGCCTGTGTCTTGTTGATTTTTAGTTTTCCCAATTTATACGCCCATGAGTGGAAGTGCCCTATGCTCTCTACGCTGTGTTTATTACTTGTTTCAGGACACACCGTACTCTTCTCCAGAGTGCCTGTTGGCAATTTATATCCCGCCCATCAGCGTAGCAAGGCTCCCATGTCTCCATGGCCTGTCCTGCTTTTCTGGTTTTTACTGTTTGTTCAGCATGGCCCTTTTGACCGAGGGCAAGCGAGACTTCTTTGTAGCGCTGATTTGCCCTTCCGGCTTGCTTGGTTGGCCAAAAAGGGCGTATGCGTTTTTTCCTGAATATATTCAGGAAAAAACGCATACGCCCTTTTTGGCCAAGGGCATCATTGTCAACGTTTTGCCGCTTTTCATGTGCTTTAAAGGCGAGTCGAATCTACCTCCTGAAATCTGTTTCCTGCAAATCTGCCTTGCTTTCAAATCCTCTTCGTTGCCTTCCCTCAATATATTTGTGGACGAGAGTTCTCATTTATAACTCTGCACGTTTGTGAATTGCAGTGCCCCTGAGCTCCATTTGTCTCCTCGCTTTTTTGGGAGCTGGCCGCAAAAGCGCAGGATTGCTTCAGGCCCTATTTTGGTTCTGGGGGGCAGGCTGAGCCTGTGGTTCATTCTTCTTCCTGATGGGAAAATGGAGTGACCTATGCCTGTCCCAACACCTAGGGCTCGTCTCTCGTTGGTTCCGCGTCTTCCCGTTCATTCTCAGGACAAATTGCAACCTGTACAATCAGGAGGTTAAAGGTGCTGATTCTCCAAGTAGGGAGATGGTTAGTCAAGCGGCTGGAATGGCGAACCCGAGCACAAGGAGAGGAGAAATGAGGTGCGTTTTAGAAACCTTTCCCGATCTCATGGCATACCATCTTCTGGGTTTCCCATGCATGTTTTGTTGTAGGAAGATTCCCTTGTACCTGGAGATTTGAGACCCATGGGGTGTGTTCCCCGCAATGTTACTTTAAAGTATCTGCATTTGCTCACCCAACCTCACCAACCCTCTCAGCCCCAAGAGTGTCCAGCCTTATGTCTCATCCAGCTGTGGGTCTTGATATGGTCAATCCAGGTTGCATCATAGACCCTGAACGGATTTTGTAAGAATTTCTCTCTCTTTCACTGTCTTTGTTTTGTGGGTTTTTTAAAGTAATTTATGTTTAGAATCGGGCTTGGCTGCTTTTCCCTGCTGTGTTGATGCCGCTTTACACCCTCTTGACTCACTTGCAGAGAGATATCGATACATAGGTATTCAGATTCTTACTAGTCAGATATATTCTTGTGTGTTGACTAGGGTGTGTTGAGTCCAGTTCACTGAGCAGGGAGTAGGCCTTGTCTATTACATATTTGGCTTATGGAGCGGTCTCTGAGCTAATTTCAAACCCTTGTTTTATGCATCACCCCACCTCACCTTTCCCGTTAAGCAGCCATAGTGTGTCTTCTAAAGGTGTGACTCTGTTCTGTTTTGTAATTCAGTTCAAGTGTAGCGATTTTGACATTCCCTCTATAAGCGATATCTTAGGATAAGTGTCTTTTTCTGTGTGACTTATTTCACTTAGAATCATCGTATCTAAATCCACTCATCATGCTGCTAACTAGCCTTATGACATTGATTTCATGGCTGAGTGATATTCCACTGTGCCAAGTACCACCATTTCTTTATCCATTTTTCTCTTTCCTGGGATATTGAAGGTGTACCGAAGTGGAGGTTCTTGGAAACAGAGCAGCCGTAAACTTTAGGGTGCCTGTGTCTTGTTGATTTTTAGTTTTCCCAATTTATACGCCCATGAGTGGAAGTGCCCTATGCTCTCAACGCTGTGTTTATTACTTGTTTCAGGACACACCGTACTCTTCTCCAGAGTGCCTGTTAGCAATTTACATCCCGCCCATCAGCGTAGCAAGGCTCCCATGTCTCCATGGCCTGTCCTGCTTTTCTGGTTTTTACTGTTTGTTCAGCATGGCCCTTTTGACCGAGGGCAAGCGAGACTTCTTTGTAGCGCTGATTTGCCCTTCCGGCTTGCTTGGTTGGCCAAAAAGGGCGTATGCGTTTTTTCCTGAATATATTCAGGAAAAAACGCATACGCCCTTTTTGGCCAAGGGCATCATTGTCAACGTTTTGCCACTTTTCATGTGCTTTAAAGGAGAGTCGAATCTACCTCCTGAAATCTGTTTCCTGCAAATCTGCCTTGCTTTCAAATCCTCTTCGTTGCCTTCCCTCAATATATTTGTGGACGAGAGTTCTCATTTATAACTCTGCACGTTTGTGAATTGCAGTGCCCCTGAGCTCCATTTGTCTCCTTGCTTTTTTGGGAGCTGGCCGCAAAAGCGCAGGATTGCTTCAGGCCCTATTTTGGTTCTGGGGGGCAGGCTGAGCCTGTGGTTCATTCTTCTTCCTGATGGGAAAATGGAGTGACCTGTGCCTGTCCCAACACCTAGGGCTAGTCTTTCGTTGGTTCCCCGTCTTCCCGTTCATCCTCAGGACAAATTGCAACCTGGACGAAACAGTAGGTTAAAGGTGCTGATTCTCCAAGTAGGGAGATGGTTAGTCAAGCGGCTGGAATGGCGAACCCGAGCACAAGGAGAGGAGAAATGAGGTGCGTTTTAGAAACCTTTCCCGATCTCACGGCATACCATCTTCTGGGTTTCCCATGCATGTTTTGATGTAGGAAGATTCCCTTGTACCTGGAGATTTGAGACCCATGGGGTGGGTACCCCGTGGTATTACTTTAAAGTATCTGCATTTGCTCACCCAACCTCACCAATCCTCTCAGCCCCAAGAGTGTCCAGCCTTATGTCTCATCCAGCTGTGGGTCTAGATATGGTCAATCCAGGTTGCATCAGAGACCCTGAACGGATTTTGTAAGAATTTCTCTCTCTTTCACTGTCTTTGCTTTGTGGGTTTTTTAAAGTAATGTATGTTTAGAATGGGGTTTGGCTGCTTTTCCCTGCTGTGTTTATGCCGCTTTACACCCTCTTGATTCACTTGCAGAGAGATATCGATATATAGGTTTTCAGATTCATACTAGTCAGATATATTCTTGTGCGGTGACTAGGGGGTGTTGAGTCCAGTTCACTGAGCAGGGAGTAGGCCTTGTCTATTACATATTTGGCTTATGGAGCGGTCTCTGAGCTAATTTCAAACCCTTGTTTTATGCATGACCCCACCTCACCTTTCCCGTTAAGCAGCCATAGTGTGTCTTCTAAAGGTGTGACTCTGTTCTGTTTTGTAATTCAGTTCAAGTGTAGCGATTTTGACATTCCCTCTATAAGCGATATCTTAGGATAAGTGTCTTTTTCTGTGTGACTTATTTCACTTAGAATCATCGTACCTAAATCCACTCATCATGCTGCTAACTAGCCTTATGACATTGATTTCATGGCAGAGTGATATTCCATTGTGCCAAGTACCACCATTTCTTTATCCATTTTTCTCTTTCCTGGGATATTGAAGGTGTACCGAAGTGGAGGTTCTTGGAAACAGAGCAGCCGTAAACTTTAGGGTGCCTGTGTCTTGTTGATTTTTAGTTTTCCCAATTTATACGCCCTTGAGTGGAAGTGCCCTATGCTCTCTACGCTGTGTTTATTACTTGTTTCAGGACACACGGTACTCTTCTCCAGAGTGCCTGTTGGCAATTTACATCCCGCCCATCAGCGTAGCAAGGCTCCCATGTCTCCATGGCCTGTCCTGCTTTTCTGGTTTTTACTGTTTGTTCAGCATGGCCCTTTTGACCGAGGGCAAGCGAGACTTCTTTGTAGCGCTGATTTGCCCTTCCGGCTTGCTTGGTTGGCCAAAAAGGGCGTATGCGTTTTTTCCTGAATATATTCAGGAAAAAACGCATACGCCCTTTTTGGCCAAGGGCATCATTGTCAACGTTTTGCCGCTTTTCATGGGCTTTAAAGGCGAGTCGAATCTACCTCCTGAAATCTGTTTCCTGCAAATCTGCCTTGCTTTCAAATCCTCTTCGTTGCCTTCCTTCAATATATTTGTGGACGAGAGTTCTCATTTATAACTCTGCACGTTTGTGAATTGCAGTGCCCCTGAGCTCCATTTGTCTCCTCGCTTTTTTGGGAGCTGGCCGCAAAAGCGCAGGATTGCTTCAGGCCCTATTTTGGTTCTGGGGGGCAGGCTGAGCCTGTGGTTCATTCTTCTTCCTGATGGGAAAATGGAGTGACCTGTGCCTGTCCCAACACCTAGGGCTCGTCTCTCGTTGGTTCCGCGTCTTCCCGTTCATCCTCAGGACAAATTGCAACCTGTACAATCAGGAGGTTAAAGGTGCTGATTCTCCAAGTAGGGAGATGGTTAGTCAAGCGGCTGGAATGGCGAACCCGAGCACAAGGAGAGGAGAAATGAGGTGCGTTTTAGAAACCTTTCCCGATCTCACGGCATACCATCTTCTGGGTTTCCCATGCATGTTTTGATGTAGGAAGATGCCCTTGTACCTGGAGATTTGAGACCCATGGGGTGTGTTCCCCGCAGTGTTACTTTAAAGTATCTGCATTTGCTCACCCAACCTCACCAACCCTCTCAGCCCCAAGAGTGTCCAGCCTTATGTCTCATCCAGCTGTGGGTCTAGATATGGTCAATCCAGGTTGCATCAGAGACCCTGAACGGATTTTGTAAGAATTTCTCTCTCTTTCACTGTCTTTGCTTTGTGGGTTTTTTAAAGTAATGTATGTTTAGAATGGGGTTTGGCTGCTTTTCCCTGCTGTGTTTATGCCGCTTTACACCCTCTTGATTCACTTGCAGAGAGATATCGATACATAGGTTTTCAGATTCATACTAGTCAGATATATTCTTGTGCGGTGACTAGGGGGTGTTGAGTCCAGTTCACTGAGCAGGGAGTAGGCCTTGTCTATTACATATTTGGCTTATGGAGCGGTGTCTGAGCTAATTCCAAACCCTTGTTTTATGCATCACCCCACCTCACCTTTCCCGTTAAGCAGCCATAGTGTGTCTTCTAAAGGTGTGACTCTGTTCTGTTTTGTAATTCAGTTCAAGTGTAGCGATTTTGACATTCCCTCTATAAGCGATATCTTAGGATAAGTGTCTTTTTCTGTGTGACTTATTTCACTTAGAGTCATCGTACCTAAATCCACTCATCATGCTGCTAACTAGCCTTATGACATTGATTTCATGGCTGAGTGATATTCCATTGTGCCAAGTACCACCATTTCTTTATCCATTTTTCTCTTTCCTGGGATATTGAAGGTGTACCGAAGCGGAGGTTCTTGGAAACAGAGCAGCCGTAAACTTTAGGGTGCCTGTGTCTTGTTGATTTTTAGTTTTCCCAATTTATACGCCCATGAGTGGAAGTGCCCTATGCTCTCTATGCTGTGTTTATTACTTGTTTCAGGACACACCGTACTCTTCTCCAGAGTGCCTGTTGGCAATTTATATCCCGCCCATCAGCGTAGCAAGGCTCCCATGTCTCCATGGCCTGTCCTGCTTTTCTGGTTTTTACTGTTTGTTCAGCATGGCCCTTTTGACCGAGGGCAAGCGAGACTTCTTTGTAGCGCTGATTTGCCCTTCCGGCTTGCTTGGTTGGCCAAAAAGGGCGTATGCGTTTTTTCCTGAATATATTCAGGAAAAAACGCATACGCCCTTTTTGGCCAAGGGCATCATTGTCAACGTTTTGCCGCTTTTCATGTGCTTTAAAGGCGAGTCGAATCTACCTCCTGAAATCTGTTTCCTGCAAATCTGCCTTGCTTTCAAATCCTCTTCGTTGCCTTCCCTCAATATATTTGTGGACGAGAGTTCTCATTTATAACTCTGCACGTTTGTGAATTGCAGTGCCCCTGAGCTCCATTTGTCTCCTCGCTTTTTTGGGAGCTGGCCGCAAAAGCGCAGGATTGCTTCAGGCCCTATTTTGGTTCTGGGGGGCAGGCTGAGCCTGTGGTTCATTCTTCTTCCTGATGGGAAAATGGAGTGACCTATGCCTGTCCCAACACCTAGGGCTCGTCTCTCGTTGGTTCCGCGTCTTCCCGTTCATTCTCAGGACAAATTGCAACCTGTACAATCAGGAGGTTAAAGGTGCTGATTCTCCAAGTAGGGAGATGGTTAGTCAAGCGGCTGGAATGGCGAACCCGAGCACAAGGAGAGGAGAAATGAGGTGCGTTTTAGAAACCTTTCCCGATCTCATGGCATACCATCTTCTGGGTTTCCCATGCATGTTTTGATGTAGGAAGATTCCCTTGTACCTGGAGATTTGAGACCCATGGGGTGTGTTCCCCGCAGTGTTACTTTAAAGTATCTGCATTTGCTCACCCAACCTCACCAACCCTCTCAGCCCCAAGAGTGTCCAGCCTTATGTCTCATCCAGCTGTGGGTCTTGATATGGTCAATCCAGGTTGCATCATAGACCCTGAACGGATTTTGTAAGAATTTCTCTCTCTTTCACTGTCTTTGTTTTGTGGGTTTTTTAAAGTAATTTATGTTTAGAATCGGGCTTGGCTGCTTTTCCCTGCTGTGTTGATGCCGCTTTACACCCTCTTGATTCACTTGCAGAGAGATATCGATACATAGGTTTTCAGATTCTTACTAGTCAGATATATTCTTGTGTGTTGACTAGGGTGTGTTGAGTCCAGTTCACTGAGCAGGGAGTAGGCCTTGTCTATTACGTATTTGGCTTATGGAGCGGTCTCTGAGCTAATTTCAAACCCTTGTTTTATGCATCACCCCACCTCACCTTTCCCGTTAAGCAGCCATAGTGTGTCTTCTAAAGGTGTGACTCTGTTCTGTTTTGTAATTCAGTTCAAGTGTAGCGATTTTGACATTCCCTCTATAAGCGATATCTTAGGATAAGTGTCTTTTTCTGTGTGACTTATTTCACTTAGAATCATCGTATCTAAATCCACTCATCATGCTGCTAACTAGCCTTATGACATTGATTTCATGGCTGAGTGATATTCCACTGTGCCAAGTACCACCATTTCTTTATCCATTTTTCTCTTTCCTGGGATATTGAAGGTGTACCGAAGTGGAGGTTCTTGGAAACAGAGCAGCCGTAAACTTTAGGGTGCCTGTGTCTTGTTGATTTTTAGTTTTCCCAATTTATACGCCCATGAGTGGAAGTGCCCTATGCTCTCAACGCTGTGTTTATTACTTGTTTCAGGACACACCGTACTCTTCTCCAGAGTGCCTGTTAGCAATTTACATCCCGCCCATCAGCGTAGCAAGGCTCCCATGTCTCCATGGCCTGTCCTGCTTTTCTGGTTTTTACACTTTGTTCAGCATGGCCCTTTTGACCGAGGGCAAGCGAGACTTCTTTGTAGCGCTGATTTGCCCTTCCGGCTTGCTTGGTTGGCCAAAAAGGGCGTATGCGTTTTTTCCTGAATATATTCAGGAAAAAACGCATACGCCCTTTTTGGCCAAGGGCATCATTGTCAACGTTTTGCCGCTTTTCATGTGCTTTAAAGGCGAGTCGAATCTACCTCCTGAAATCTGTTTCCTGCAAATCTGCCTTGCTTTCAAATCCTCTTCGTTGCCTTCCCTCAATATATTTGTGGACGAGAGTTCTCATTTATAACTCTGCACGTTTGTGAATTGCAGTGCCCCTGAGCTCCATTTGTCTCCTCGCTTTTTTGGGAGCTGGCCGCAAAAGCGCAGGATTGCTTCAGGCCCTATTTTGGTTCTGGGGGGCAGGCTGAGCCTGTGGTTCATTCTTCTTCCTGATGGGAAAATGGAGTGACCTATGCCTGTCCCAACACCTAGGGCTCGTCTCTCGTTGGTTCCGCGTCTTCCCGTTCATTCTCAGGACAAATTGCAACCTGTACAATCAGGAGGTTAAAGGTGCTGTTTCTCCAAGTAGGGAGATGGTTAGTCAAGCGGCTGGAATGGCGAACCCGAGCACAAGGAGAGGAGAAATGAGGTGCGTTTTAGAAACCTTTCCCGATCTCATGGCATACCATCTTCTGGGTTTCCCATGCATGTTTTGATGTAGGAAGATTCCCTTGTACCTGGAGATTTGAGACCCATGGGGTGTGTTCCCCGCAGTGTTACTTTAAAGTATCTGCATTTGCTCACCCAACCTCACCAACCCTCTCAGCCCCAAGAGTGTCCAGCCTTATGTCTCATCCAGCTGTGGGTCTTGATATGGTCAATCCAGGTTGCATCATAGACCCTGAACGGATTTTGTAAGAATTTCTCTCTCTTTCACTGTCTTTGTTTTGTGGGTTTTTTAAAGTAATTTATGTTTAGAATCGGGCTTGGCTGCTTTTCCCTGCTGTGTTGATGCCGCTTTACACCCTCTTGATTCACTTGCAGAGAGATATCGATACATAGGTTTTCAGATTCTTACTAGTCAGATATATTCTTGTGTGTTGACTAGGGTGTGTTGAGTCCAGTTCACTGAGCAGGGAGTAGGCCTTGTCTATTACATATTTGGCTTATGGAGCGGTCTCTGAGCTAATTTCAAACCCTTGTTTTATGCATCACCCCACCTCACCTTTCCCGTTAAGCAGCCATAGTGTGTCTTCTAAAGGTGTGACTCTGTTCTGTTTTGTAATTCAGTTCAAGTGTAGCGATTTTGACATTCCCTCTATAAGCGATATCTTAGGATAAGTGTCTTTTTCTGTGTGACTTATTTCACTTAGAATCATCGTATCTAAATCCACTCATCATGCTGCTAACTAGCCTTATGACATTGATTTCATGGCTGAGTGATATTCCACTGTGCCAAGTACCACCATTTCTTTATCCATTTTTCTCTTTCCTCGGATATTGAAGGTGTACCGAAGTGGAGGTTCTTGGAAACAGAGCAGCCGTAAACTTTAGGGTGCCTGTGTCTTGTTGATTTTTAGTTTTCCCAATTTATACGCCCTTGAGTGGAAGTGCCCTATGCTCTCTACGCTGTGTTTATTACTTGTTTCAGGACACACCGTACTCTTCTCCAGAGTGCCTGTTGGCAATTTACATCCCGCCCATCAGCGTAGCAAGGCTCCCATGTCTCCATGGCCTGTCCTGCTTTTCTGGTTTTTACTGTTTGTTCAGCATGGCCCTTTTGACCGAGGGCAAGCGAGACTTCTTTGTAGCGCTGATTTGCCCTTCCGGCTTGCTTGGTTGGCCAAAAAGGGCGTATGCGTTTTTTCCTGAATATATTCAGGAAAAAACGCATACGCCCTTTTTGGCCAAGGGCATCATTGTCAACGTTTTGCCGCTTTTCATGTGCTTTAAAGGCGAGTCGAATCTACCTCCTGAAATCTGTTTCCTGCAAATCTGCCTTGCTTTCAAATCCTCTTCGTTGCCTTCCCTCAATATATTTGTGGACGAGAGTTCTCATTTATAACTCTGCACGTTTGTGAATTGCAGTGCCCCTGAGCTCCATTTGTCTCCTCGCTTTTTTGGGAGCTGGCCGCAAAAGCGCAGGATTGCTTCAGGCCCTATTTTGGTTCTGGGGGGCAGGCTGAGCCTGTGGTTCATTCTTCTTCCTGATGGGAAAATGGAGTGACCTGTGCCTGTCCCAACACCTAGGGCTAGTCTTTCGTTGGTTCCCCGTCTTCCCGTTCATCCTCAGGACAAATTGCAACCTGGACGAAACAGTAGGTTAAAGGTGCTGATTCTCCAAGTAGGGAGATGGTTAGTCAAGCGGCTGGAATGGCGAACCCGAGCACAAGGAGAGGAGAAATGAGGTGCGTTTTAGAAACCTTTCCCGATCTCACGGCATACCATCTTCTGGGTTTCCCATGCATGTTTTGATGTAGGAAGATGCCCTTGTACCTGGAGATTTGAGACCCATGGGGTGGGTACCCCGCGGTATTACTTTAAAGTATCTGCATTTGCTCACCCAACCTCACCAACCCTCTCAGCCCCAAGAGTGTCCAGCCTTATGTCTCATCCAGCTGTGGGTCTAGATATGGTCAATCCAGGTTGCATCAGAGACCCTGAACGGATTTTGTAAGAATTTCTCTCTCTTTCACTGTCTTTGCTTTGTGGGTTTTTTAAAGTAATGTATGTTTAGAATGGGGTTTGGCTGCTTTTCCCTGCTGTGTTTATGCCGCTTTACACCCTCTTGATTCACTTGCAGAGAGATATCGATACATAGGTTTTCAGATTCATACTAGTCAGATATATTCTTGTGTGTTGACTAGGGTGTGTTGAGTCCAGTTCACTGAGCAGGGAGTAGGCCTTGTCTATTACATATTTGGCTTATGGAGCGGTGTCTGAGCTAATTCCAAACCCTTGTTTTATGCATCACCCCACCTCACCTTTCCCGTTAAGCAGCCATAGTGTGTCTTCTAAAGGTGTGACTCTGTTCTGTTTTGTAATTCAGTTCAAGTGTAGCGATTTTGACATTCCCTCTATAAGCGATATCTTAGGATAAGTGTCTTTTTCTGTGTGACTTATTTCACTTAGAATCATCGTATCTAAATCCACTCATCATGCTGCTAACTAGCCTTATGACATTGATTTCATGGCTGAGTGATATTCCACTGTGCCAAGTACCACCATTTCTTTATCCATTTTTCTCTTTCCTGGGATATTGAAGGTGTACCGAAGTGGAGGTTCTTGGAAACAGAGCAGCCGTAAACTTTAGGGTGCCTGTGTCTTGTTGATTTTTAGTTTTCCCAATTTATACGCCCATGAGTGGAAGTGCCCTATGCTCTCAACGCTGTGTTTATTACTTGTTTCAGGACACACCGTACTCTTCTCCAGAGTGCCTGTTGGCAATTTACATCCCGCCCATCAGCGTAGCAAGGCTTCCATGTCTCCATGGCCTGTCCTGCTTTTCTGGTTTTTACACTTTGTTCAGCATGGCCCTTTTGACCGAGGGCAAGCGAGACTTCTTTGTAGCGCTGATTTGCCCTTCCGGCTTGCTTGGTTGGCCAAAAAGGGCGTATGCGTTTTTTCCTGAATATATTCAGGAAAAAACGCATACGCCCTTTTTGGCCAAGGGCATCATTGTCAACGTTTTGCCGCTTTTCATGTGCTTTAAAGGCGAGTCGAATCTACCTCCTGAAATCTGTTTCCTGCAAATCTGCCTTGCTTTCAAATCCTCTTCGTTGCCTTCCCTCAATATATTTGTGGACGAGAGTTCTCATTTATAACTCTGCACGTTTGTGAATTGCAGTGCCCCTGAGCTCCATTTGTCTCCTCGCTTTTTTGGGAGCTGGCCGCAAAAGCGCAGGATTGCTTCAGGCCCTATTTTGGTTCTGGGGGGCAGGCTGAGCCTGTGGTTCATTCTTCTTCCTGATGGGAAAATGGAGTGACCTATGCCTGTCCCAACACCTAGGGCTCGTCTCTCGTTGGTTCCGCGTCTTCCCGTTCATTCTCAGGACAAATTGCAACCTGTACAATCAGGAGGTTAAAGGTGCTGTTTCTCCAAGTAGGGAGATGGTTAGTCAAGCGGCTGGAATGGCGAACCCGAGCACAAGGAGAGGAGAAATGAGGTGCGTTTTAGAAACCTTTCCCGATCTCATGGCATACCATCTTCTGGGTTTCCCATGCATGTTTTGATGTAGGAAGATTCCCTTGTACCTGGAGATTTGAGACCCATGGGGTGTGTTCCCCGCAGTGTTACTTTAAAGTATCTGCATTTGCTCACCCAACCTCACCAACCCTCTCAGCCCCAAGAGTGTCCAGCCTTATGTCTCATCCAGCTGTGGGTCTTGATATGGTCAATCCAGGTTGCATCATAGACCCTGAACGGATTTTGTAAGAATTTCTCTCTCTTTCACTGTCTTTGTTTTGTGGGTTTTTTAAAGTAATTTATGTTTAGAATCGGGCTTGGCTGCTTTTCCCTGCTGTGTTGATGCCGCTTTACACCCTCTTGATTCACTTGCAGAGAGATATCGATACATAGGTTTTCAGATTCTTACTAGTCAGATATATTCTTGTGTGTTGACTAGGGTGTGTTGAGTCCAGTTCACTGAGCAGGGAGTAGGCCTTGTCTATTACATATTTGGCTTATGGAGCGGTCTCTGAGCTAATTTCAAACCCTTGTTTTATGCATCACCCCACCTCACCTTTCCCGTTAAGCAGCCATAGTGTGTCTTCTAAAGGTGTGACTCTGTTCTGTTTTGTAATTCAGTTCAAGTGTAGCGATTTTGACATTCCCTCTATAAGCGATATCTTAGGATAAGTGTCTTTTTCTGTGTGACTTATTTCACTTAGAATCATCGTATCTAAATCCACTCATCATGCTGCTAACTAGCCTTATGACATTGATTTCATGGCTGAGTGATATTCCACTGTGCCAAGTACCACCATTTCTTTATCCATTTTTCTCTTTCCTCGGATATTGAAGGTGTACCGAAGTGGAGGTTCTTGGAAACAGAGCAGCCGTAAACTTTAGGGTGCCTGTGTCTTGTTGATTTTTAGTTTTCCCAATTTATACGCCCTTGAGTGGAAGTGCCCTATGCTCTCTACGCTGTGTTTATTACTTGTTTCAGGACACACCGTACTCTTCTCCAGAGTGCCTGTTGGCAATTTACATCCCGCCCATCAGCGTAGCAAGGCTCCCATGTCTCCATGGCCTGTCCTGCTTTTCTGGTTTTTACTGTTTGTTCAGCATGGCCCTTTTGACCGAGGGCAAGCGAGACTTCTTTGTAGCGCTGATTTGCCCTTCCGGCTTGCTTGGTTGGCCAAAAAGGGCGTATGCGTTTTTTCCTGAATATATTCAGGAAAAAACGCATACGCCCTTTTTGGCCAAGGGCATCATTGTCAACGTTTTGCCGCTTTTCATGTGCTTTAAAGGCGAGTCGAATCTACCTCCTGAAATCTGTTTCCTGCAAATCTGCCTTGCTTTCAAATCCTCTTCGTTGCCTTCCCTCAATATATTTGTGGACGAGAGTTCTCATTTATAACTCTGCACGTTTGTGAATTGCAGTGCCCCTGAGCTCCATTTGTCTCCTCGCTTTTTTGGGAGCTGGCCGCAAAAGCGCAGGATTGCTTCAGGCCCTATTTTGGTTCTGGGGGGCAGGCTGAGCCTGTGGTTCATTCTTCTTCCTGATGGGAAAATGGAGTGACCTGTGCCTGTCCCAACACCTAGGGCTAGTCTTTCGTTGGTTCCCCGTCTTCCCGTTCATCCTCAGGACAAATTGCAACCTGGACGAAACAGTAGGTTAAAGGTGCTGATTCTCCAAGTAGGGAGATGGTTAGTCAAGCGGCTGGAATGGCGAACCCGAGCACAAGGAGAGGAGAAATGAGGTGCGTTTTAGAAACCTTTCCCGATCTCACGGCATACCATCTTCTGGGTTTCCCATGCATGTTTTGATGTAGGAAGATGCCCTTGTACCTGGAGATTTGAGACCCATGGGGTGGGTACCCCGCGGTATTACTTTAAAGTATCTGCATTTGCTCACCCAACCTCACCAACCCTCTCAGCCCCAAGAGTGTCCAGCCTTATGTCTCATCCAGCTGTGGGTCTAGATATGGTCAATCCAGGTTGCATCAGAGACCCTGAACGGATTTTGTAAGAATTTCTCTCTCTTTCACTGTCTTTGCTTTGTGGGTTTTTTAAAGTAATGTATGTTTAGAATGGGGTTTGGCTGCTTTTCCCTGCTGTGTTTATGCCGCTTTACACCCTCTTGATTCACTTGCAGAGAGATATCGATACATAGGTTTTCAGATTCATACTAGTCAGATATATTCTTGTGTGTTGACTAGGGTGTGTTGAGTCCAGTTCACTGAGCAGGGAGTAGGCCTTGTCTATTACATATTTGGCTTATGGAGCGGTGTCTGAGCTAATTCCAAACCCTTGTTTTATGCATCACCCCACCTCACCTTTCCCGTTAAGCAGCCATAGTGTGTCTTCTAAAGGTGTGACTCTGTTCTGTTTTGTAATTCAGTTCAAGTGTAGCGATTTTGACATTCCCTCTATAAGCGATATCTTAGGATAAGTGTCTTTTTCTGTGTGACTTATTTCACTTAGAGTCATCGTACCTAAATCCACTCATCATGCTGCTAACTAGCCTTATGACATTGATTTCATGGCTGAGTGATATTCCATTGTGCCAAGTACCACCATTTCTTTATCCATTTTTCTCTTTCCTGGGATATTGAAGGTGTACCGAAGCGGAGGTTCTTGGAAACAGAGCAGCCGTAAACTTTAGGGTGCCTGTGTCTTGTTGATTTTTAGTTTTCCCAATTTATACGCCCATGAGTGGAAGTGCCCTATGCTCTCTACGCTGTGTTTATTACTTGTTTCAGGACACACCGTACTCTTCTCCAGAGTGCCTGTTGGCAATTTATATCCCGCCCATCAGCGTAGCAAGGCTCCCATGTCTCCATGGCCTGTCCTGCTTTTCTGGTTTTTACTGTTTGTTCAGCATGGCCCTTTTGACCGAGGGCAAGCGAGACTTCTTTGTAGCGCTGATTTGCCCTTCCGGCTTGCTTGGTTGGCCAAAAAGGGCGTATGCGTTTTTTCCTGAATATATTCAGGAAAAAACGCATACGCCCTTTTTGGCCAAGGGCATCATTGTCAACGTTTTGCCGCTTTTCATGTGCTTTAAAGGCGAGTCGAATCTACCTCCTGAAATCTGTTTCCTGCAAATCTGCCTTGCTTTCAAATCCTCTTCGTTGCCTTCCCTCAATATATTTGTGGACGAGAGTTCTCATTTATAACTCTGCACGTTTGTGAATTGCAGTGCCCCTGAGCTCCATTTGTCTCCTCGCTTTTTTGGGAGCTGGCCGCAAAAGCGCAGGATTGCTTCAGGCCCTATTTTGGTTCTGGGGGGCAGGCTGAGCCTGTGGTTCATTCTTCTTCCTGATGGGAAAATGGAGTGACCTATGCCTGTCCCAACACCTAGGGCTCGTCTCTCGTTGGTTCCGCGTCTTCCCGTTCATTCTCAGGA
Organism: Eubalaena glacialis; assembly: GCF_028564815.1. NCBI lineage: Eukaryota > Metazoa > Chordata > Mammalia > Artiodactyla > Balaenidae > Eubalaena > Eubalaena glacialis. The sequence continues at coordinate 38,512 of NW_026871490.1, forward strand.
CAAATTGCAACCTGTACAATCAGGAGGTTAAAGGTGCTGATTCTCCAAGTAGGGAGATGGTTAGTCAAGCGGCTGGAATGGCGAACCCGAGCACAAGGAGAGGAGAAATGAGGTGCGTTTTAGAAACCTTTCCCGATCGCATGGCATACCATCTTCTGGGTTTCCCATGCATGTTTTGATGTAGGAAGATTCCCTTGTACCTGGAGATTTGAGACCCATGGGGTGTGTTCCCCGCAGTGTTACTTTAAAGTATCTGCATTTGCTCACCCAACCTCACCAACCCTCTCAGCCCGAAGAGTGTCCAGCCTTATGTCTCATCCAGCTGTGGGTCTTGATATGGTCAATCCAGGTTGCATCATAGACCCTGAACGGATTTTGTAAGAATTTCTCTCTCTTTCACTGTCTTTGTTTTGTGGGTTTTTTAAAGTAATTTATGTTTAGAATCGGGCTTGGCTGCTTTTCCCTGCTGTGTTGATGCCGCTTTACACCCTCTTGATTCACTTGCAGAGAGATATCGATACATAGGTTTTCAGATTCTTACTAGTCAGATATATTCTTGTGTGTTGACTAGGGTGTGTTGAGTCCAGTTCACTGAGCAGGGAGTAGGCCTTGTCTATTACATATTTGGCTTATGGAGCGGTCTCTGAGCTAATTTCAAACCCTTGTTTTATGCATCACCCCACCTCACCTTTCCCGTTAAGCAGCCATAGTGTGTCTTCTAAAGGTGTGACTCTGTTCTGTTTTGTAATTCAGTTCAAGTGTAGCGATTTTGACATTCCCTCTATAAGCGATATCTTAGGATAAGTGTCTTTTTCTGTGTGACTTATTTCACTTAGAATCATCGTATCTAAATCCACTCATCATGCTGCTAACTAGCCTTATGACATTGATTTCATGGCTGAGTGATATTCCATTGTGCCAAGTACCACCATTTCTTTATCCATTTTTCTCTTTCCTGGGATATTGAAGGTGTACCGAAGTGGAGGTTCTTGGAAACAGAGCAGCCGTAAACTTTAGGGTGCCTGTGTCTTGTTGATTTTTAGTTTTCCCAATTTATACGCCCTTGAGTGGAAGTGCCCTATGCTCTCTACGCTGTGTTTATTACTTGTTTCAGGACACACGGTACTCTTCTCCAGAGTGCCTGTTGGCAATTTACATCCCGCCCATCAGCGTAGCAAGGCTCCCATGTCTCCATGGCCTGTCCTGCTTTTCTGGTTTTTACTGTTTGTTCAGCATGGCCCTTTTGACCGAGGGCAAGCGAGACTTCTTTGTAGCGCTGATTTGCCCTTCCGGCTTGCTTGGTTGGCCAAAAAGGGCGTATGCGTTTTTTCCTGAATATATTCAGGAAAAAACGCATACGCCCTTTTTGGCCAAGGGCATCATTGTCAACGTTTTGCCGCTTTTCATGGGCTTTAAAGGCGAGTCGAATCTACCTCCTGAAATCTGTTTCCTGCAAATCTGCCTTGCTTTCAAATCCTCTTCGTTGCCTTCCTTCAATATATTTGTGGACGAGAGTTCTCATTTATAACTCTGCACGTTTGTGAATTGCAGTGCCCCTGAGCTCCATTTGTCTCCTCGCTTTTTTGGGAGCTGGCCGCAAAAGCGCAGGATTGCTTCAGGCCCTATTTTGGTTCTGGGGGGCAGGCTGAGCCTGTGGTTCATTCTTCTTCCTGATGGGAAAATGGAGTGACCTATGCCTGTCCCAAAACCTAGGGCTCGTCTCTCGTTGGTTCCGCGTCTTCCCGTTCATCCTCAGGACAAATTGCAACCTGTACAATCAGGAGGTTTAAGGTGCTGATTCTCCAAGTAGGGAGATGGTTAGTCAAGCGGCTGGAATGGCGAACCCGAGCACAAGGAGAGGAGAAATGAGGTGCGTTTTAGAAACCTTTCCCGATCTCATGGCATACCATCTTCTGGGTTTCCCATGCATGTTTTGATGTAGGAAGATTCCCTTGTACCTGGAGATTTGAGACCCATGGGGTGTGTTCCCCGCAGTGTTACTTTAAAGTATCTGCATTTGCTCACCCAACCTCACCAACCCTCTCAGCCCCAAGAATGTCCAGCCTTATGTCTCATCCAGCTGTGGGTCTTGATATGGTCAATCCAGGTTGCATCATAGACCCTGAACGGATTTTGTAAGAATTTCTCTCTCTTTCACTGTCTTTGTTTTGTGGGTTTTTTAAAGTAATTTATGTTTAGAATCGGGCTTGGCTGCTTTTCCCTGCTGTGTTTATGCCGCTTTACACCCTCTTGATTCACTTGCAGAGAGATATCGATACATAGGTTTTCAGATTCATACTAGTCAGATATATTCTTGTGCGGTGACTAGGGGGTGTTGAGTCCAGTTCACTGAGCAGGGAGTAGGCCTTGTCTATTACATATTTGGCTTATGGAGCGGTGTCTGAGCTAATTCCAAACCCTTGTTTTATGCATCACCCCACCTCACCTTTCCCGTTAAGCAGCCATAGTGTGTCTTCTAAAGGTGTGACTCTGTTCTGTTTTGTAATTCAGTTCAAGTGTAGCGATTTTGACATTCCCTCTATAAGCGATATCTTAGGATAAGTGTCTTTTTCTGTGTGACTTATTTCACTTAGAGTCATCGTACCTAAATCCACTCATCATGCTGCTAACTAGCCTTATGACATTGATTTCATGGCTGAGTGATATTCCATTGTGCCAAGTACCACCATTTCTTTATCCATTTTTCTCTTTCCTGGGATATTGAAGGTGTACCGAAGTGGAGGTTCTTGGAAACAGAGCAGCCGTAAACTTTAGGGTGCCTGTGTCTTGTTGATTTTTAGTTTTCCCAATTTATACGCCCTTGAGTGGAAGTGCCTTATGCTCTCTACGCTGTGTTTATTACTTGTTTCAGGACACACCGTACTCTTCTCCAGAGTGCCTGTTGGCAATTTACATCCCGCCCATCAGCGTAGCAAGGCTCCCATGTCTCCATGGCCTGTCCTGCTTTTCTGGTTTTTACACTTTGTTCAGCATGGCCCTTTTGACCGAGGGCAAGCGAGACTTCTTTGTAGCGCTGATTTGCCCTTCCGGCTTGCTTGGTTGGCCAAAAAGGGCGTATGCGTTTTTTCCTGAATATATTCAGGAAAAAACGCATACGCCCTTTTTGGCCAAGGGCATCATTGTCAACGTTTTGCCGCTTTTCATGTGCTTTAAAGGCGAGTCGAATCTACCTCCTGAAATCTGTTTCCTGCAAATCTGCCTTGCTTTCAAATCCTCTTCGTTGCCTTCCCTCAATATATTTGTGGACGAGAGTTCTCATTTATAACTCTGCACGTTTGTGAATTGCAGTGCCCCTGAGCTCCATTTGTCTCCTTGCTTTTTTGGGAGCTGGCCGCAAAAGCGCAGGATTGCTTCAGGCCCTATTTTGGTTCTGGGGGGCAGGCTGAGCCTGTGGTTCATTCTTCTTCCTGATGGGAAAATGGAGTGACTTGTGCCTGTCCCAACACCTAGGGCTAGTCTTTCGTTGGTTCCCCGTCTTCCCGTTCATCCTCAGGACAAATTGCAACCTGGACGAAACAGTAGGTTAAAGGTGCTGATTCTCCAAGTAGGGAGATGGTTAGTCAAGCGGCTGGAATGGCGAACCCGAGCACAAGGAGAGGAGAAATGAGGTGCGTTTTAGAAACCTTTCCCGATCTCACGGCATACCATCTTCTGGGTTTCCCATGCATGTTTTGATGTAGGAAGATTCCCTTGTACCTGGAGATTTGAGACCCATGGGGTGGGTACCCCGTGGTATTACTTTAAAGTATCTGCATTTGCTCACCCAACCTCACCAATCCTCTCAGCCCCAAGAGTGTCCAGCCTTATGTCTCATCCAGCTGTGGGTCTAGATATGGTCAATCCAGGTTGCATCAGAGACCCTGAACGGATTTTGTAAGAATTTCTCTCTCTTTCACTGTCTTTGCTTTGTGGGTTTTTTAAAGTAATGTATGTTTAGAATGGGGTTTGGCTGCTTTTCCCTGCTGTGTTTATGCCGCTTTACACCCTCTTGATTCACTTGCAGAGAGATATCGATACATAGGTTTTCAGATTCATACTAGTCAGATATATTCTTGTGCGGTGACTAGGGGGTGTTGAGTCCAGTTCACTGAGCAGGGAGTAGGCCTTGTCTATTACATATTTGGCTTATGGAGCGGTGTCTGAGCTAATTTCAAACCCTTGTTTTATGCATCACCCCACCTCACCTTTCCCGTTAAGCAGCCATAGTGTGTCTTCTAAAGGTGTGACTCTGTTCTGTTTTGTAATTCAGTTCAAGTGTAGCGATTTTGACATTCCCTCTATAAGCGATATCTTAGGATAAGTGTCTTTTTCTGTGTGACTTTTTCACTTAGAATCATCGTACCTAAATCCACTCATCATGCTGCTAACTAGCCTTATGACATTGATTTCATGGCTGAGTGATATTCCATTGTGCCAAGTACCACCATTTCTTTATCCATTTTTCTCTTTCCTGGGATATTGAAGGTGTACCGAAGCAGAGGTTCTTGGAAACAGAGCAGCCGTAAACTTTAGGGTGCCTGTGTCTTGTTGATTTTTAGTTTTCCCAATTTATACGCCCATGAGTGGAAGTGCCCTATGCTCTCTACGCTGTGTTTATTACTTGTTTCAGGACACACCGTACTCTTCTCCAGAGTGCCTGTTGGCAATTTATATCCCGCCCATCAGCGTAGCAAGGCTCCCATGTCTCCATGGCCTGTCCTGCTTTTCTGGTTTTTACTGTTTGTTCAGCATGGCCCTTTTGACCGAGGGCAAGCGAGACTTCTTTGTAGCGCTGATTTGCCCTTCCGGCTTGCTTGGTTGGCCAAAAAGGGCGTATGCGTTTTTTCCTGAATATATTCAGGAAAAAACGCATACGCCCTTTTTGGCCAAGGGCATCATTGTCAATGTTTTGCCGCTTTTCATGTGCTTTAAAGGCGAGTCGAATCTACCTCCTGAAATCTGTTTCCTGCAAATCTGCCTTGCTTTCAAATCCTCTTCGTTGCCTTCCCTCAATATATTTGTGGACGAGAGTTCTCATTTATAACTCTGCACGTTTGTGAATTGCAGTGCCCCTGAGCTCCATTTGTCTCCTCGCTTTTTTGTGAGCTGGCCGCAAAAGCGCAGGATTGCTTCAGGCCCTATTTTGGTTCTGGGGGGCAGGCTGAGCCTGTGGTTCATTCTTCTTCCTGATGGGAAAATGGAGTGACCTATGCCTGTCCCAACACCTAGGGCTCGTCTCTCGTTGGTTCCGCGTCTTCCCGTTCATCCTCAGGACAAATTGCAACCTGTACAATCAGGAGGTTAAAGGTGCTGATTCTCCAAGTAGGGAGATGGTTAGTCAAGCGGCTGGAATTGCGAACCCGAGCACAAGGAGAGGAGAAATGAGGTGCGTTTTAGAAACCTTTCGCGATCTCATGGCATACCATCTTCTGGGTTTCCCATGCATGTTTTGATGTAGGAAGATTCCCTTGTACCTGGAGATTTGAGACCCATGGGGTGTGTTCCCCGCAGTGTTACTTTAAAGTATCTGCATTTGCTCACCCAACCTCACCAACCCTCTCAGCCCCAAGAATGTCCAGCCTTATGTCTTATCCAGCTGTGGGTCTTGATATGGTCAATCCAGGTTGCATCATAGACCCTGAACGGATTTTGTAAGAATTTCTCTCTCTTTCACTGTCTTTGTTTTGTGGGTTTTTTAAAGTAATTTATGTTTAGAATCGGGCTTGGCTGCTTTTCCCTGCTGTGTTGATGCCGCTTTACACCCTCTTGATTCACTTGCAGAGAGATATCGATACATAGGTTTTCAGATTCTTCCTAGTCAGATATATTCTTGTGCGGTGACTAGGGGGTGTTGAGTCCAGTTCACTGAGCAGGGAGTAGGCCTTGTCTATTACATATTTGGCTTATGGAGCGGTGTCTGAGCTAATTTCAAACCCTTGTTTTATGCATCACCCCACCTCACCTTTCCCGTTAAGCAGCCATAGTGTGTCTTCTAAAGGTGTGACTCTGTTCTGTTTTGTAATTCAGTTCAAGTGTAGCGATTTTGACATTCCCTCTATAAGCGATATCTTAGGATAAGTGTCTTTTTCTGTGTGACTTATTTCACTTAGAATCATCGTATCTAAATCCACTCATCATGCTGCTAACTAGCCTTATGACATTGATTTCATGGCTGAGTGATATTCCACTGTGCCAAGTACCACCATTTCTTTATCCATTTTTCTCTTTCCTGGGATATTGAAGGTGTACCGAAGTGGAGGTTCTTGGAAACAGAGCAGCCGTAAACTTTAGGGTGCCTGTGTCTTGTTGATTTTTAGTTTTCCCAATTTATACGCCCATGAGTGGAAGTGCCCTATGCTCTCAACGCTGTGTTTATTACTTGTTTCAGGACACACCGTACTCTTCTCCAGAGTGCCTGTTGGCAATTTACATCCCGCCCATCAGCGTAGCAAGGCTTCCATGTCTCCATGGCCTGTCCTGCTTTTCTGGTTTTTACACTTTGTTCAGCATGGCCCTTTTGACCGAGGGCAAGCGAGACTTCTTTGTAGCGCTGATTTGCTCTTCCGGCTTGCTTGGTTGGCCAAAAAGCGCGTATGCGTTTTTTCCTGAATATATTCAGGAAAAAACGCATACGCCCTTTTTGGCCAAGGGCATCATTGTCAACGTTTTGCCGCTTTTCATGTGCTTTAAAGGCGAGTCGAATCTACCTCCTGAAATCTGTTTCCTGCAAATCTGCCTTGCTTTCAAATCCTCTTCGTTGCCTTCCCTCAATATATTTGTGGACGAGAGTTCTCATTTATAACTCTGCACGTTTGTGAATTGCAGTGCCCCTGAGCTCCATTTGTCTCCTCGCTTTTTTGGGAGCTGGCCGCAAAAGCGCAGGATTGCTTCAGGCCCTATTTTGGTTCTGGGGGGCAGGCTGAGCCTGTGGTTCATTCTTCTTCCTGATGGGAAAATGGAGTGACCTGTGCCTGTCCCAACACCTAGGGCTAGTCTTTCGTTGGTTCCCCGTCTTCCCGTTCATCCTCAGGACAAATTGCAACCTGGACGAAACAGTAGGTTAAAGGTGCTGATTCTCCAAGTAGGGAGATGGTTAGTCAAGCGGCTGGAATGGCGAACTCGAGCACAAGGAGAGGAGAAATGAGGTGCGTTTTAGAAACCTTTCCCGATCTCACGGCATACCATCTTCTGGGTTTCCCATGCATGTTTTGATGTAGGAAGATTCCCTTGTACCTGGAGATTTGAGACCCATGGGGTGGGTACCCCGCGGTATTACTTTAAAGTATCTGCATTTGCTCACCCAACCTCACCAATCCTCTCAGCCCCAAGAGTGTCCAGCCTTATGTCTCATCCAGCTGTGGGTCTAGATATGGTCAATCCAGGTTGCATCAGAGACCCTGAACGGATTTTGTAAGAATTTCTCTCTCTTTCACTGTCTTTGCTTTGTGGGTTTTTTAAAGTAATGTATGTTTAGAATGGGGTTTGGCTGCTTTTCCCTGCTGTGTTTATGCCGCTTTACACCCTCTTGATTCACTTGCAGAGAGATATCGATACATAGGTTTTCAGATTCTTACTAGTCAGATATATTCTTGTGCGGTGACTAGGGGGTGTTGAGTCCAGTTCACTGAGCAGGGAGTAGGCCTTGTCTATTACATATTTGGCTTATGGAGCGGTATCTGAGCTAATTCCAAACCCTTGTTTTATGCATCACCCCACCTCACCTTTCCCGTTAAGCAGCCATAGTGTGTCTTCTAAAGGTGTGACTCTGTTCTGTTTTGTAATTCAGTTCAAGTGTAGCGATTTTGACATTCCCTCTATAAGCGATATCTTAGGATAAGTGTCTTTTTCTGTGTGACTTATTTCACTTAGAGTCATCGTACCTAAATCCACTCATCATGGTGCTAACTAGCCTTATGACATTGATTTCATGGCTGAGTGATATTCCATTGTGCCAAGTACCACCATTTCTTTATCCATTTTTCTCTTTCCTGGGATATTGAAGGTGTACCGAAGTGGAGGTTCTTGGAAACAGAGCAGCCGTAAACTTTAGGGTGCCTGTGTCTTGTTGATTTTTAGTTTTCCCAATTTATACGCCCTTGAGTGGAAGTGCCCTATGCTCTCTACGCTGTGTTTATTACTTGTTTCAGGACACACCGTACTCTTCTCCAGAGTGCCTGTTGGCAATTTACATCCCGCCCATCAGCGTAGCAAGGCTCCCATGTCTCCATGGCCTGTCCTGCTTTTCTGGTTTTTACTGTTTGTTCAGCATGGCCCTTTTGACCGAGGGCAAGCGAGACTTCTTTGTAGCGCTGATTTGCCCTTCCGGCTTGCTTGGTTGGCCAAAAAGGGCGTATGCGTTTTTTCCTGAATATATTCAGGAAAAAACGCATACGCCCTTTTTGGCCAAGGACATCATTGTCAACGTTTTGCCGCTTTTCATGTGCTTTAAATGCGATCGAATCTACCTCCTGAAATCTGTTTCCTGCAAATCTGCCTTGCTTTCAAATCCTCTTCATTGCCTTCCCTCAATATATTTGTGGACGAGAGTTCTCATTTATAACTCTGCACGTTTGTGAATTGCAGTGCCCCTGAGCTCCATTTGTCTCCTCGCTTTTTTGGGAGCTGGCCACAAAAGCGCAGGATTGCTTCAGGCCCTATTTTGGTTCTGGGGGGCAGGCTGAGCCTGTGGTTCATTCTTCTTCCTGATGGGAAAATGGAGTGACCTATGCCTGTCCCAACACCTAGGGCTCGTCTCTCGTTGGTTCCGCGTCTTCCCGTTCATGCTCAGGACAAATTGCAACCTGTACAATCAGGAGGTTAAAGGTGCTGATTCTCCAAGTAGGGAGATTGTTAGTCAAGCGGCTGGAATGGCGAACCCGAGCACAAGGAGAGGAGAAATGAGGTGCGTTTTAGAAACCTTTCCCGATCTCATGGCATACCATCTTCTGGGTTTCCCATGCATGTTTTGATGTAGGAAGATTCCCTTGTACCTGGAGATTTGAGACCCATGGGGTGTGTTCCCCGCAGTGTTACTTTAAAGTATCTGCATTTGCTCACCCAACCTCACCAACCCTCTCAGCCCCAAGAATGTCCAGCCTTATGTCTCATCCAGCTGTGGGTCTTGATATGGTCAATCCAGGTTGCATCATAGACCCTGAACGGATTTTGTAAGAATTTCTCTCTCTTTCACTGTCTTTGTTTTGTGGGTTTTTTAAAGTAATTTATGTTTAGAATCGGGCTTGGCTGCTTTTCCCTGCTGTGTTGATGCCGCTTTACACCCTCTTGATTCACTTGCAGAGAGATATCGATACATAGGTTTTCAGATTCTTACTAGTCAGATATATTCTTGTGCGGTGACTAGGGGGTGTTGAGTCCAGTTCACTGAGCAGGGAGTAGGCCTTGTCTATTACATATTTGGCTTATGGAGCGGTGTCTGAGCTAATTTCAAACCCTTGTTTTATGCATCACCCCACCTCACCTTTCCCGTTAAGCAGCCATAGTGTGTCTTCTAAAGGTGTGACTCTGTTCTGTTTTGTAATTCAGTTCAAGTGTAGCGATTTTGACATTCCCTCTATAAGCGATATCTTAGGATAAGTGTCTTTTTCTGTGTGACTTATTTCACTTAGAATCATCGTATCTAAATCCACTCATCATGCTGCTAACTAGCCTTATGACATTGATTTCATGGCTGAGTGATATTCCACTGTGCCAAGTACCACCATTTCTTTATCCATTTTTCTCTTTCCTGGGATATTGAAGGTGTACCGAAGTGGAGGTTCTTGGAAACAGAGCAGCCGTAAACTTTAGGGTGCCTGTGTCTTGTTGATTTTTAGTTTTCCCAATTTATACGCCCATGAGTGGAAGTGCCCTATGCTCTCAACGCTGTGTTTATTACTTGTTTCAGGACACACCGTACTCTTCTCCAGAGTGCCTGTTGGCAATTTACATCCCGCCCATCAGCGTAGCAAGGCTTCCATGTCTCCATGGCCTGTCCTGCTTTTCTGGTTTTTACACTTTGTTCAGCATGGCCCTTTTGACCGAGGGCAAGCGAGACTTCTTTGTAGCGCTGATTTGCCCTTCCGGCTTGCTTGGTTGGCCAAAAAGGGCGTATGCGTTTTTTCCTGAATATATTCAGGAAAAAACGCATACGCCCTTTTTGGCCAAGGGCATCATTGTCAACGTTTTGCCGCTTTTCATGTGCTTTAAAGGCGAGTCGAATCTACCTCCTGAAATCTGTTTCCTGCAAATCTGCCTTGCTTTCAAATCCTCTTCGTTGCCTTCCCTCAATATATTTGTGGACGAGAGTTCTCATTTATAACTCTGCACGTTTGTGAATTGCAGTGCCCCTGAGCTCCATTTGTCTCCTCGCTTTTTTGGGAGCTGGCCGCAAAAGCGCAGGATTGCTTCAGGCCCTATTTTGGTTCTGGGGGGCAGGCTGAGCCTGTGGTTCATTCTTCTTCCTGATGGGAAAATGGAGTGACCTGTGCCTGTCCCAACACCTAGGGCTAGTCTTTCGTTGGTTCCCCGTCTTCCCGTTCATCCTCAGGACAAATTGCAACCTGGACGAAACAGTAGGTTAAAGGTGCTGATTCTCCAAGTAGGGAGATGGTTAGTCAAGCGGCTGGAATGGCGAACCCGAGCACAAGGAGAGGAGAAATGAGGTGCGTTTTAGAAACCTTTCCCGATCTCACGGCATACCATCTTCTGGGTTTCCCATGCATGTTTTGATGTAGGAAGATTCCCTTGTACCTGGAGATTTGAGACCCATGGGGTGGGTACCCCGTGGTATTACTTTAAAGTATCTGCATTTGCTCACCCAACCTCACCAATCCTCTCAGCCCCAAGAGTGTCCAGCCTTATGTCTCATCCAGCTGTGGGTCTTGATATGGTCAATCCAGGTTGCATCATAGACCCTGAACGGATTTTGTAAGAATTTCTCTCTCTTTCACTGTCTTTGTTTTGTGGGTTTTTTAAAGTAATTTATGTTTAGAATCGGGCTTGGCTGCTTTTCCCTGCTGTGTTGATGCCGCTTTACACCCTCTTGATTCACTTGCAGAGAGATATTGATACATAGGTTTTCAGATTCTTACTAGTCAGATATATTCTTGTGCGGTGACTAGGGGGTGTTGAGTCCAGTTCACTGAACAGGGAGTAGGCCTTGTCTATTACATATTTGGCTTATGGAGCGGTGTCTGAGCTAATTTCAAACCCTTGTTTTATGCATCACCCCACCTCACCTTTCCCGTTAAGCAGCCATAGTGTGTCTTCTAAAGGTGTGACTCTGTTCTGTTTTGTAATTCAGTTCAAGTGTAGCGATTTTGACATTCCCTCTATAAGCGATATCTTAGGATAAGTGTCTTTTTCTGTGTGACTTATTTCACTTAGAATCATCGTATCTAAATCCACTCATCATGCTGCTAACTAGCCTTATGACATTGATTTCATGGCTGAGTGATATTCCACTGTGCCAAGTACCACCATTTCTTTATCCATTTTTCTCTTTCCTGGGATATTGAAGGTGTACCGAAGTGGAGGTTCTTGGAAACAGAGCAGCCGTAAACTTTAGGGTGCCTGTGTCTTGTTGATTTTTAGTTTTCCCAATTTATACGCCCATGAGTGGAAGTGCCCTATGCTCTCAACGCTGTGTTTATTACTTGTTTCAGGACACACCGTACTCTTCTCCAGAGTGCCTGTTGGCAATTTACATCCCGCCCATCAGCGTAGCAAGGCTTCCATGTCTCCATGGCCTGTCCTGCTTTTCTGGTTTTTACACTTTGTTCAGCATGGCCCTTTTGACCGAGGGCAAGCGAGACTTCTTTGTAGCGCTGATTTGCCCTTCCGGCTTGCTTGGTTGGCCAAAAAGGGCGTATGCGTTTTTTCCTGAATATATTCAGGAAAAAACGCATACGCCCTTTTTGGCCAAGGGCATCATTGTCAACGTTTTGCCGCTTTTCATGTGCTTTAAAGGCGAGTCGAATCTACCTCCTGAAATCTGTTTCCTGCAACTCTGCCTTGCTTTCAAATCCTCTTCGTTGCCTTCCCTCAATATATTTGTGGACGAGAGTTCTCATTTATAACTCTGCACGTTTGTGAATTGCAGTGCCCCTGAGCTCCATTTGTCTCCTCGCTTTTTTGGGAGCTGGCCGCAAAAGCGCAGGATTGCTTCAGGACCTATTTTGGTTCTGGGGGGCAGGCTGAGCCTGTGGTTCATTCTTCTTCCTGATGGGAAAATGGAGTGACCTGTGCCTGTCCCAACACCTAGGGCTAGTCTTTCGTTGGTTCCCCGTCTTCCCGTTCATCCTCAGGACAAATTGCAACCTGGACGAAACAGTAGGTTAAAGGTGCTGATTCTCCAAGTAGGGAGATGGTTAGTCAAGTGGCTGGAATGGCGAACCCGAGCACAAGGAGAGGAGAAATGAGGTGCGTTTTAGAAACCTTTCCTGATCTCACGGCATACCATCTTCTGGGTTTCCCATGCATGTTTTGATGTAGGAAGATTCCCTTGTACCTGGAGATTTGAGACCCATGGGGTGTGTTCCCCGCAGTGTTACTTTAAAGTATCTGCATTTGCTCACCCAACCTCACCAACCCTCTCAGCCCCAAGAGTGTCCAGCCTTATGTCTCATCCAGCTGTGGGTCTTGATATGGTCAATCCATGTTGCATCATAGACCCTGAACGGATTTTGTAAGAATTTCTCTCTCTTTCACTGTCTTTGTTTTGTGGGTTTTTTATAGTAATTTATGTTTAGAATCGGGCTTGGCTGCTTTTCCCTGCTGTGTTGATGCCGCTTTACACCCTCTTGATTCACTTGCAGAGAGATATCGATACATAGGTTTTCAGATTCTTACTAGTCAGATATATTCTTGTGTGTTGACTAGGGTGTGTTGAGTCCAGTTCACTGAGCAGGGAGTAGGCCTTGTCTATTACATATTTGGCTTATGGAGCGGTGTCTGAGCTAATTTGAAACCCTTGTTTTATGCATCACCCCACCTCACCTTTCCCGTTAAGCAGCCATAGTGTGTCTTCTAAAGGTGTGACTCTGTTCTGTTTTGTAATTCAGTTCAAGTGTAGCGATTTTGACATTCCCTCTATAAGCGATATCTTAGGATAAGTGTCTTTTTCTGTGTGACTTATTTCACTTAGAATCATCGTATCTAAATCCACTCATCATGCTGCTAACTAGCCTTATGACATTGATTTCATGGCTGAGTGATATTCCACTGTGCCATGTACCACCATTTCTTTATCCATTTTTCTCTTTCCTCGGATATTGAAGGTGTACCGAAGTGGAGGTTCTTGGAAACAGAGCAGCCGTAAACTTTAGGGTGCCTGTGTCTTGTTGATTTTTAGTTTTCCCAATTTATACGCCCATGAGTGGAAGTGCCCTATGCTCTCTACGCTGTGTTTATTACTTGTTTCAGGACACACCGTACTCTTCTCCAGAGTGCCTGTTGGCAATTTACATCCCGCCCATCAGCGTAGCAAGGCTTCCATGTCTCCATGGCCTGTCCTGCTTTTCTGGTTTTTACACTTTGTTCAGCATGGCCCTTTTGACCGAGGGCAAGCGAGACTTCTTTGTAGCGCTGATTTGCCCTTCCGGCTTGCTTGGTTGGCCAAAAAGGGCGTATGCGTTTTTTCCTGAATATATTCAGGAAAAAACGAATACGCCCTTTTTGGCCAAGGGCATCATTGTCAACGTTTTGCCGCTTTTCATGTGCTTTAAAGGCGAGTCGAATCTACCTCCTGAAATCTGTTTCCTGCAAATCTGCCTTGCTTTCAAATCCTCTTCGTTGCCTTCCCTCAATATATTTGTGGACGAGAGTTCTCATTTATAACTCTGCACGTTTGTGAATTGCAGTGCCCCTGAGCTCCATTTGTCTCCTCGCTTTTTTGGGAGCTGGCCGCAAAAGCGCAGGATTGCTTCAGGCCCTATTTTGGTTCTGGGGGGCAGGCTGAGCCTGTGGTTCATTCTTCTTCCTGATGGGAAAATGGAGTGACCTATGCCTGTCCCAACACCTAGGGCTCGTCTCTCGTTGGTTCCGCGTCTTCCCGTTCATCCTCAGGACAAATTGCAACCTGTACAATCAGGAGGTTAAAGGTGCTGATTCTCCAAGTAGGGAGATGGTTAGTCAAGCGGCTGGAATGGCGAACCCGAGCACAAGGAGAGGAGAAATGAGGTGCGTTTTAGAAACCTTTCCCGACCTCACGGCATACCATCTTCTGGGTTTCCCATGCATGTTTTGATGTAGGAAGATTCCCTTGTACCTGGAGATTTGAGACCCATGGGGTGGGTACCAAGCGGTATTACTTTAAAGTATCTGCATTTGCTCACCCAACCTCACCAATCCTCTCAGCCCCAAGAGTGTCCAGCCTTATGTCTCATCCAGCTGTGGGTCTAGATATGGTCAATCCAGGTTGCATCAGAGACCCTGAACGGATTTTGTAAGAATTTCTCTCTCTTTCACTGTCTTTGTTTTGTGGGTTTTTTAAAGTAATTTATGTTTAGAATCGGGCTTGGCTGCTTTTCCCTGCTGTGTTGATGCCGCTTTACACCCTCTTGATTCACTTGCAGAGAGATATCGATACATAGGTTTTCAGATTCTTACTAGTCAGATATATTCTTGTGTGTTGACTAGGGTGTGTTGAGTCCAGTTCACTGAGCAGGGAGTAGGCCTTGTCTATTACATATTTGGCTTATGGAGCGGTGTCTGAGCTAATTTCAAACCCTTGTTTTATGCATCACCCCACCTCACCTTTCCCGTTAAGCAGCCATAGTGTGTCTTCTAAAGGTGTGACTCTGTTCTGTTTTGTAATTCAGTTCAAGTGTAGCGATTTTGACATTCCCTCTATAAGCGATATCTTAGGATAAGTGTCTTTTTCTGTGTGACTTATTTCACTTAGAATCATCGTATCTAAATCCACTCATCATGCTGCTAACTAGCCTTATGACATTGATTTCATGGCTGAGTGATATTCCACTGTGCCAAGTACCACCATTTCTTTATCCATTTTTCTCTTTCCTGGGATATTGAAGGTGTACCGAAGTGGAGGTTCTTGGAAACAGAGCAGCCGTAAACTTTAGGGTGCCTGTGTCTTGTTGATTTTTAGTTTTCCCAATTTATACGCCCATGAGTGGAAGTGCCCTATGCTCTCAATGCTGTGTTTATTACTTGTTTCAGGACACACCGTACTCTTCTCCAGAGTGCCTGTTGGCAATTTACATCCCGCCCATCAGCGTAGCAAGGCTTCCATGTCTCCATGGCCTCTCCTGCTTTTCTGGTTTTTACACTTTGTTCAGCATGGCCCTTTTGACCGAGGGCAAGCGAGACTTCTTTGTAGCGCTGATTTGCCCTTCCGGCTTGCTTGGTTGGCCAAAAAGGGCGTATGCGTTTTTTCCTGAATATATTCAGGAAAAAACGCATACGCCCTTTTTGGCCAAGGGCATCATTGTCAACGTTTTGCCGCTTTTCATGTGCTTTAAAGGCGAGTCGAATCTACCTCCTGAAATCTGTTTCCTGCAAATCTACCTTGCTTTCAAATCCTCTTCGTTGCCTTCCCTCAATATATTTGTGGACGAGAGTTCTCATTTATAACTCTGCACGTTTGTGAATTGCAGTGCCCCTGAGCTCCATTTGTCTCCTCGCTTTTTTGGGAGCTGGCCGCAAAAGCGCAGGATTGCTTCAGGCCCTATTTTGGTTCTGGGGGGCAGGCTGAGCCTGCGGTTCATTCTTCTTCCTGACGGGAAAATGGAGTGACCTATGCCTGTCCCAACACCTAGGGCTCGTCTCTCGTTGGTTCCGCGTCTTCCCGTTCATCCTCAGGACAAATTGCAACCTGTACAATCAGGAGGTTTAAGGTGCTGATTCTCCAAGTAGGGAGATGGTTAGTCAAGCGGCTGGAATGGCGAACCCGAGCACAAGGAGAGGAGAAATGAGGTGCGTTTTAGAAACCTTTCCCGATCTCATGGCATACCATCTTCTGGGTTTCCCATGCATGTTTTGATGTAGGAAGATTCCCTTGTACCTGGAGATTTGAGACCCATGGGGTGTGTTCCCCGCAGTGTTACTTTAAAGTATCTGCATTTGCTCACCCAACCTCACCAACCCTCTCAGCCCCAAGAATGTCCAGCCTTATGTCTCATCCAGCTGTGGGTCTTGATATGGTCAATCCAGGTTGCATCATAGACCCTGAACGGATTTTGTAAGAATTTCTCTCTCTTTCACTGTCTTTGTTTTGTGGGTTTTTTAAAGTAATTTATGTTTAGAATCGGGCTTGGCTGCTTTTCCCTGCTGTGTTTATGCCGCTTTACACCCTCTTGATTCACTTGCAGAGAGATATCGATACATAGGTTTTCAGATTCATACTAGTCAGATATATTCTTGTGCGGTGACTAGGGGGTGTTGAGTCCAGTTCACTGAGCAGGGAGTAGGCCTTGTCTATTACATATTTGGCTTATGGAGCGGTGTCTGAGCTAATTCCAAACCCTTGTTTTATGCATCACCCCACCTCACCTTTCCCGTTAAGCAGCCATAGTGTGTCTTCTAAAGGTGTGACTCTGTTCTGTTTTGTAATTCAGTTCAAGTGTAGCGATTTTGACATTCCCTCTATAAGCGATATCTTAGGATAAGTGTCTTTTTCTGTGTGACATATTTCACTTAGAGTCATCGTACCTAAATCCACTCATCATGCTGCTAACTAGCCTTATGACATTGATTTCATGGCTGAGTGATATTCCATTGTGCCAAGTACCACCATTTCTTTATCCATTTTTCTCTTTCCTGGGATATTGAAGGTGTACCGAAGTGGAGGTTCTTGGAAACAGAGCAGCCGTAAACTTTAGGGTGCCTGTGTCTTGTTGATTTTTAGTTTTCCCAATTTATACGCCCTTGAGTGGAAGTGCCCTATGCTCTCTACGCTGTGTTTATTACTTGTTTCAGGACACACCGTACTCTTCTCCAGAGTGCCTGTTGGCAATTTACATCCCGCCCATCAGCGTAGCAAGGCTCCCATGTCTCCATGGCCTGTCCTGCTTTTCTGGTTTTTACACTTTGTTCAGCATGGCCCTTTTGACCGAGGGCAAGCGAGACTTCTTTGTAGCGCTGATTTGCCCTTCCGGCTTGCTTGGTTGGCCAAAAAGGGCGTATGCGTTTTTTCCTGAATATATTCAGGAAAAAACGCATACGCCCTTTTTGGCCAAGGGCATCATTGTCAACGTTTTGCCGCTTTTCATGTGCTTTAAAGGCGAGTCGAATCTACCTCCTGAAATCTGTTTCCTGCAAATCTGCCTTGCTTTCAAATCCTCTTCGTTGCCTTCCCTCAATATATTTGTGGACGAGAGTTCTCATTTATAACTCTGCACGTTTGTGAATTGCAGTGCCCCTGAGCTCCATTTGTCTCCTTGCTTTTTTGGGAGCTGGCCGCAAAAGCGCAGGATTGCTTCAGGCCCTATTTTGGTTCTGGGGGGCAGGCTGAGCCTGTGGTTCATTCTTCTTCCTGATGGGAAAATGGAGTGACCTGTGCCTGTCCCAACACCTAGGGCTAGTCTTTCGTTGGTTCCGCGTCTTCCCGTTCATCCTCAGGACAAATTGCAACCTGGACGAAACAGTAGGTTAAAGGTGCTGATTCTCCAAGTAGGGAGATGGTTAGTCAAGCGGCTGGAATGGCGAACCCGAGCACAAGGAGAGGAGAAATGAGGTGCGTTTTAGAAACCTTTCCCGATCTCACGGCATACCATCTTCTGGGTTTCCCATGCATGTTTTGATGTATGAAGATGCCCTTGTACCTGGAGATTTGAAACCCATGGGGTGGGTACCCCGCGGTATTATTTTAAAGTATCTGCATTTGCTCACCCAACCTCACCAATCCTCTCAGCCCCAAGAGTGTCCAGCCTTATGTCTCATCCAGCTGTGGGTCTAGATATGATCAATCCAGGTTGCATCAGAGACCCTGAACGGATTTTGTAAGAATTTCTCTCTCTTTCACTGTCTTTGCTTTGTGGGTTTTTTAAAGTAATGTATGTTTAGAATGGGGTTTGGCTGCTTTTCCCTGCTGTGTTTATGCCGCTTTACACCCTCTTGATTCACTTGCAGAGAGATATCGATACATAGGTTTTCAGATTCATACTAGTCAGATATATTCTTGTGCGGTGACTAGGGGGTGTTGAGTCCAGTTCACTGAGCAGGGAGTAGGCCTTGTCTATTACATATTTGGCTTATGGAGCGGTGTCTGAGCTAATTTCAAACCCTTGTTTTATGCATCACCCCACCTCACCTTTCCCGTTAAGCAGCCATAGTGTGTCTTCTAAAGGTGTGACTCTGTTCTGTTTTGTAATTCAGTTCAAGTGTAGCGATTTTGACATTCCCTCTATAAGCGATATCTTAGGATAAGTGTCTTTTTCTGTGTGACTTATTTCACTTAGAATCATCGTACCTAAATCCACTCATCATGCTGCTAACTAGCCTTATGACATTGATTTCATGGCTGAGTGATATTCCATTGTGCCAAGTACCACCATTTCTTTATCCATTTTTCTCTTTCCTGGGATATTGAAGGTGTACCGAAGCGGAGGTTCTTGGAAACAGAGCAGCCGTAAACTTTAGGGTGCCTGTGTCTTGTTGATTTTTAGTTTTCCCAATTTATACGCCCATGAGTGGAAGTGCCCTATGCTCTCTACGCTGTGTTTATTACTTGTTTCAGGACACACCGTACTCTTCTCCAGAGTGCCTGTTGGCAATTTATATCCCGCCCATCAGCGTAGCAAGGCTCCCATGTCTCCATGGCCTGTCCTGCTTTTCTGGTTTTTACTGTTTGTTCAGCATGGCCCTTTTGACCGAGGGCAAGCGAGACTTCTTTGTAGCGCTGATTTGCCCTTCCGGCTTGCTTGGTTGGCCAAAAAGGGCGTATGCGTTTTTTCCTGAATATATTCAGGAAAAAACGCATACGCCCTTTTTGGCCAAGGGCATCATTGTCAACGTTTTGCCGCTTTTCATGTGCTTTAAAGGCGAGTCGAATCTACCTCCTGAAATCTGTTTCCTGCAAATCTGCCTTGCTTTCAAATCCTCTTCGTTGCCTTCCCTCAATATATTTGTGGACGAGAGTTCTCATTTATAACTCTGCACGTTTGTGAATTGCAGTGCCCCTGAGCTCCATTTGTCTCCTCGCTTTTTTGGGAGCTGGCCGCAAAAGCGCAGGATTGCTTCAGGCCCTATTTTGGTTCTGGGGGGCAGGCTGAGCCTGTGGTTCATTCTTCTTCCTGATGGGAAAATGGAGTGACCTATGCCTGTCCCAACACCTAGGGCTCGTCTCTCGTTGGTTCCGCGTCTTCCCGTTCATCCTCAGGACAAATTGCAACCTGTACAATCAGGAGGTTAAAGGTGCTGATTCTTCAAGTAGGGAGATGGTTAGTCAAGCGGCTGGAATGGCGAACCCGAGCACAAGGAGAGGAGAAATGAGGTGCGTTTTAGAAACCTTTCCCGATCTCATGGCATACCATCTTCTGGGTTTCCCATGCATGTTTTGATGTAGGAAGATTCCCTTGTACCTGGAGATTTGAGACCCATGGGGTGTGTTCCCACGCAGTGTTACTTTAAAGTATCTGCATTTGCTCACCCAACCTCACCAACCCTCTCAGCCCCAAGAGTGTCCAGCCTTATGTCTCATCCAGCTGTGGGTCTTGATATGGTCAATCCAGGTTGCATCATAGACCCTGAACGGATTTTGTAAGAATTTCTCTCTCTTTCACTGTCTTTGTTTTGTGGGTTTTTTAAAGTAATTTATGTTTAGAATCGGGCTTGGCTGCTTTTCCCTGCTGTGTTGATGCCGCTTTACACCCTCTTGATTCACTTGCAGAGAGATATCGATACATAGGTTTTCAGATTCTTACTAGTCAGATATATTCTTGTGTGTTGACTAGGGTGTGTTGAGTCCAGTTCACTGAGCAGGGAGTAGGCCTTGTCTATTACATATTTGGCTTATGGAGCGGTGTCTGAGCTAATTTCAAACCCTTGTTTTATGCATCACCCCACCTCACCTTTCCCGTTAAGCAGCCATAGTGTGTCTTCTAAAGGTGTGACTCTGTTCTGTTTTGTAATTCAGTTCAAGTGTAGCGATTTTGACATTCCCTCTATAAGCGATATCTTAGGATAAGTGTCTTTTTCTGTGTGACTTATTTCACTTAGAATCATCGTATCTAAATCCACTCATCATGCTGCTAACTAGCCTTATGACATTGATTTCATGGCTGAGTGATATTCCACTGTGCCAAGTACCACCATTTCTTTATCCATTTTTCTCTTTCCTGGGATATTGAAGGTGTACCGAAGTGGAGGTTCTTGGAAACAGAGCAGCCGTAAACTTTAGGGTGCCTGTGTCTTGTTGATTTTTAGTTTTCCCAATTTATACGCCCATGAGTGGAAGTGCCCTATGCTCTCAATGCTGTGTTTATTACTTGTTTCAGGACACACCGTACTCTTCTCCAGAGTGCCTGTTGGCAATTTACATCCCGCCCATCAGCGTAGCAAGGCTTCCATGTCTCCATGGCCTCTCCTGCTTTTCTGGTTTTTACACTTTGTTCAGCATGGCCCTTTTGACCGAGGGCAAGCGAGACTTCTTTGTAGCGCTGATTTGCCCTTCCGGCTTGCTTGGTTGGCCAAAAAGGGCGTATGCGTTTTTTCCTGAATATATTCAGGAAAAAACGCATACGCCCTTTTTGGCCAAGGGCATCATTGTCAACGTTTTGCCGCTTTTCATGTGCTTTAAAGGTGAGTCGAATCTACCTCCTGAAATCTGTTTCCTGCAAATCTGCCTTGCTTTCAAATCCTCTTCGTTGCCTTCCCTCAATATATTTGTGGACGAGAGTTCTCATTTATAACTCTGCACTTTTGTGAATTGCAGTGCCCCTGAGCTCCATTTGTCTCCTCGCTTTTTTGGGAGCTGGCCGCAAAAGCGCAGGATTGCTTCAGGCCCTATTTTGGTTCTGGGGGGCAGGCTGAGCCTGTGGTTCATTCTTCTTCCTGATGGGAAAATGGAGTGACCTGTGCCTGTCCCAACACCTAGGGCTAGTCTTTCGTTGGTTCCCCGTCTTCCCGTTCATCCTCAGGACAAATTGCAACCTGGACGAAACAGTAGGTTAAAGGTGCTGATTCTCCAAGTAGGGAGATGGTTAGTCAAGCGGCTGGAATGGCGAACCCGAGCACAAGGAGAGGAGAAATGAGGTGCGTTTTAGAAACCTTTCCCGATCTCACGGCATACCATCTTCTGGGTTTCCCATGCATGTTTTGATGTAGGAAGATTCCCTTGTACCTGGAGATTTGAGACCCATGGGGTGGGTACCAAGCGGTATTACTTTAAAGTATCTGCATTTGCTCACCCAACCTCACCAATCCTCTCAGCCCCAAGAGTGTCCAGCCTTATGTCTCATCCAGCTGTGGGTCTAGATATGGTCAATCCAGGTTGCATCAGAGACCCTGAACGGATTTTGTAAGAATTTCTCTCTCTTTCACTGTCTTTGTTTTGTGGGTTTTTTAAAGTAATTTATGTTTAGAATCGGGCTTGGCTGCTTTTCCCTGCTGTGTTGATGCCGCTTTACACCCTCTTGATTCACTTGCAGAGAGATATCGATACATAGGTTTTCAGATTCTTACTAGTCAGATATATTCTTGTGTGTTGACTAGGGTGTGTTGAGTCCAGTTCACTGAGCAGGGAGTAGGCCTTGTCTATTACATATTTGGCTTATGGAGCGGTGTCTGAGCTAATTTCAAACCCTTGTTTTATGCATCACCCCACCTCACCTTTCCCGTTAAGCAGCCATAGTGTGTCTTCTAAAGGTGTGACTCTGTTCTGTTTTGTAATTCAGTTCAAGTGTAGCGATTTTGACATTCCCTCTATAAGCGATATCTTAGGATAAGTGTCTTTTTCTGTGTGACTTATTTCACTTAGAATCATCGTATCTAAATCCACTCATCATGCTGCTAACTAGCCTTATGACATTGATTTCATGGCTGAGTGATATTCCACTGTGCCAAGTACCACCATTTCTTTATCCATTTTTCTCTTTCCTGGGATATTGAAGGTGTACCGAAGTGGAGGTTCTTGGAAACAGAGCAGCCGTAAACTTTAGGGTGCCTGTGTCTTGTTGATTTTTAGTTTTCCCAATTTATACGCCCTTGAGTGGAAGTGCCCTATGCTCTCAATGCTGTGTTTATTACTTGTTTCAGGACACACCGTACTCTTCTCCAGAGTGCCTGTTGGCAATTTACATCCCGCCCATCAGCGTAGCAAGGCTTCCATGTCTCCATGGCCTCTCCTGCTTTTCTGGTTTTTACACTTTGTTCAGCATGGCCCTTTTGACCGAGGGCAAGCGAGACTTCTTTGTAGCGCTGATTTGCCCTTCCGGCTTGCTTGGTTGGCCAAAAAGGGCGTATGCGTTTTTTCCTGAATATATTCAGGAAAAAACGCATACGCCCTTTTTGGCCAAGGGCATCATTGTCAACGTTTTGCCGCTTTTCATGTGCTTTAAAGGCGAGTCGAATCTACCTCCTGAAATCTGTTTCCTGCAAATCTACCTTGCTTTCAAATCCTCTTCGTTGCCTTCCCTCAATATATTTGTGGACGAGAGTTCTCATTTATAACTCTGCACGTTTGTGAATTGCAGTGCCCCTGAGCTCCATTTGTCTCCTCGCTTTTTTGGGAGCTGGCCGCAAAAGCGCAGGATTGCTTCAGGCCCTATTTTGGTTCTGGGGGGCAGGCTGAGCCTGCGGTTCATTCTTCTTCCTGACGGGAAAATGGAGTGACCTATGCCTGTCCCAACACCTAGGGCTCGTCTCTCGTTGGTTCCGCGTCTTCCCGTTCATCCTCAGGACAAATTGCAACCTGTACAATCAGGAGGTTTAAGGTGCTGATTCTCCAAGTAGGGAGATGGTTAGTCAAGCGGCTGGAATGGCGAACCCGAGCACAAGGAGAGGAGAAATGAGGTGCGTTTTAGAAACCTTTCCCGATCTCATGGCATACCATCTTCTGGGTTTCCCATGCATGTTTTGATGTAGGAAGATTCCCTTGTACCTGGAGATTTGAGACCCATGGGGTGTGTTCCCCGCAGTGTTACTTTAAAGTATCTGCATTTGCTCACCCAACCTCACCAACCCTCTCAGCCCCAAGAATGTCCAGCCTTATGTCTCATCCAGCTGTGGGTCTTGATATGGTCAATCCAGGTTGCATCATAGACCCTGAACGGTTTTTGTAAGAATTTCTCTCTCTTTCACTGTCTTTGTTTTGTGGGTTTTTTAAAGTAATTTATGTTTAGAATCGGGCTTGGCTGCTTTTCCCTGCTGTGTTTATGCCGCTTTACACCCTCTTGATTCACTTGCAGAGAGATATCGATACATAGGTTTTCAGATTCATACTAGTCAGATATATTCTTGTGCGGTGACTAGGGGGTGTTGAGTCCAGTTCACTGAGCAGGGAGTAGGCCTTGTCTATTACATATTTGGCTTATGGAGCGGTGTCTGAGCTAATTCCAAACCCTTGTTTTATGCATCACCCCACCTCACCTTTCCCGTTAAGCAGCCATAGTGTGTCTTCTAAAGGTGTGACTCTGTTCTGTTTTGTAATTCAGTTCAAGTGTAGCGATTTTGACATTCCCTCTATAAGCGATATCTTAGGATAAGTGTCTTTTTCTGTGTGACATATTTCACTTAGAGTCATCGTACCTAAATCCACTCATCATGCTGCTAACTAGCCTTATGACATTGATTTCATGGCTGAGTGATATTCCATTGTGCCAAGTACCACCATTTCTTTATCCATTTTTCTCTTTCCTGGGATATTGAAGGTGTACCGAAGTGGAGGTTCTTGGAAACAGAGCAGCCGTAAACTTTAGGGTGCCTGTGTCTTGTTGATTTTTAGTTTTCCCAATTTATACGCCCTTGAGTGGAAGTGCCCTATGCTCTCTACGCTGTGTTTATTACTTGTTTCAGGACACACCGTACTCTTCTCCAGAGTGCCTGTTGGCAATTTACATCCCGCCCATCAGCGTAGCAAGGCTCCCATGTCTCCATGGCCTGTCCTGCTTTTCTGGTTTTTACACTTTGTTCAGCATGGCCCTTTTGACCGAGGGCAAGCGAGACTTCTTTGTAGCGCTGATTTGCCCTTCCGGCTTGCTTGGTTGGCCAAAAAGGGCGTATGCGTTTTTTCCTGAATATATTCAGGAAAAAACGCATACGCCCTTTTTGGCCAAGGGCATCATTGTCAACGTTTTGCCGCTTTTCATGTGCTTTAAAGGCGAGTCGAATCTACCTCCTGAAATCTGTTTCCTGCAAATCTGCCTTGCTTTCAAATCCTCTTCGTTGCCTTCCCTCAATATATTTGTGGACGAGAGTTCTCATTTATAACTCTGCACGTTTGTGAATTGCAGTGCCCCTGAGCTCCATTTGTCTCCTTGCTTTTTTGGGAGCTGGCCGCAAAAGCGCAGGATTGCTTCAGGCCCTATTTTGGTTCTGGGGGGCAGGCTGAGCCTGTGGTTCATTCTTCTTCCTGATGGGAAAATGGAGTGACCTGTGCCTGTCCCAACACCTAGGGCTAGTCTTTCGTTGGTTCCGCGTCTTCCCGTTCATCCTCAGGACAAATTGCAACCTGGACGAAACAGTAGGTTAAAGGTGCTGATTCTCCAAGTAGGGAGATGGTTAGTCAAGCGGCTGGAATGGCGAACCCGAGCACAAGGAGAGGAGAAATGAGGTGCGTTTTAGAAACCTTTCCCGATCTCATGGCATACCATCTTCTGGGTTTCCCATGCATGTTTTGATGTAGGAAGATTCCCTTGTACCTGGAGATTTGAGACCCATGGGGTGTGTTCCCACGCAGTGTTACTTTAAAGTATCTGCATTTGCTCACCCAACCTCACCAACCCTCTCAGCCCCAAGAGTGTCCAGCCTTATGTCTCATCCAGCTGTGGGTCTTGATATGGTCAATCCAGGTTGCATCATAGACCCTGAACGGATTTTGTAAGAATTTCTCTCTCTTTCACTGTCTTTGTTTTGTGGGTTTTTTAAAGTAATTTATGTTTAGAATCGGGCTTGGCTGCTTTTCCCTGCTGTGTTGATGCCGCTTTACACCCTCTTGATTCACTTGCAGAGAGATATCGATACATAGGTTTTCAGATTCTTACTAGTCAGATATATTCTTGTGTGTTGACTAGGGTGTGTTGAGTCCAGTTCACTGAGCAGGGAGTAGGCCTTGTCTATTACATATTTGGCTTATGGAGCGGTGTCTGAGCTAATTTCAAACCCTTGTTTTATGCATCACCCCACCTCACCTTTCCCGTTAAGCAGCCATAGTGTGTCTTCTAAAGGTGTGACTCTGTTCTGTTTTGTAATTCAGTTCAAGTGTAGCGATTTTGACATTCCCTCTATAAGCGATATCTTAGGATAAGTGTCTTTTTCTGTGTGACTTATTTCACTTAGAATCATCGTATCTAAATCCACTCATCATGCTGCTAACTAGCCTTATGACATTGATTTCATGGCTGAGTGATATTCCACTGTGCCAAGTACCACCATTTCTTTATCCATTTTTCTCTTTCCTGGGATATTGAAGGTGTACCGAAGTGGAGGTTCTTGGAAACAGAGCAGCCGTAAACTTTAGGGTGCCTGTGTCTTGTTGATTTTTAGTTTTCCCAATTTATACGCCCATGAGTGGAAGTGCCCTATGCTCTCAATGCTGTGTTTATTACTTGTTTCAGGACACACCGTACTCTTCTCCAGAGTGCCTGTTGGCAATTTACATCCCGCCCATCAGCGTAGCAAGGCTTCCATGTCTCCATGGCCTCTCCTGCTTTTCTGGTTTTTACACTTTGTTCAGCATGGCCCTTTTGACCGAGGGCAAGCGAGACTTCTTTGTAGCGCTGATTTGCCCTTCCGGCTTGCTTGGTTGGCCAAAAAGGGCGTATGCGTTTTTTCCTGAATATATTCAGGAAAAAACGCATACGCCCTTTTTGGCCAAGGGCATCATTGTCAACGTTTTGCCGCTTTTCATGTGCTTTAAAGGTGAGTCGAATCTACCTCCTGAAATCTGTTTCCTGCAAATCTGCCTTGCTTTCAAATCCTCTTCGTTGCCTTCCCTCAATATATTTGTGGACGAGAGTTCTCATTTATAACTCTGCACTTTTGTGAATTGCAGTGCCCCTGAGCTCCATTTGTCTCCTCGCTTTTTTGGGAGCTGGCCGCAAAAGCGCAGGATTGCTTCAGGCCCTATTTTGGTTCTGGGGGGCAGGCTGAGCCTGTGGTTCATTCTTCTTCCTGATGGGAAAATGGAGTGACCTGTGCCTGTCCCAACACCTAGGGCTAGTCTTTCGTTGGTTCCCCGTCTTCCCGTTCATCCTCAGGACAAATTGCAACCTGGACGAAACAGTAGGTTAAAGGTGCTGATTCTCCAAGTAGGGAGATGGTTAGTCAAGCGGCTGGAATGGCGAACCCGAGCACAAGGAGAGGAGAAATGAGGTGCGTTTTAGAAACCTTTCCCGATCTCACGGCATACCATCTTCTGGGTTTCCCATGCATGTTTTGATGTAGGAAGATTCCCTTGTACCTGGAGATTTGAGACCCATGGGGTGGGTACCAAGCGGTATTACTTTAAAGTATCTGCATTTGCTCACCCAACCTCACCAATCCTCTCAGCCCCAAGAGTGTCCAGCCTTATGTCTCATCCAGCTGTGGGTCTAGATATGGTCAATCCAGGTTGCATCAGAGACCCTGAACGGATTTTGTAAGAATTTCTCTCTCTTTCACTGTCTTTGCTTTGTGGGTTTTTTAAAGTAATGTATGTTTAGAATGGGGTTTGGCTGCTTTTCCCTGCTGTGTTTATGCCGCTTTACACCCTCTTGATTCACTTGCAGAGAGATATCGATACATAGGTTTTCAGATTCATACTAGTCAGATATATTCTTGTGCGGTGACTAGGGGGTGTTGAGTCCAGTTCACTGAGCAGGGAGTAGGCCTTGTCTATTACATATTTGGCTTATGGAGCGGTGTCTGAGCTAATTCCAAACCCTTGTTTTATGCATCACCCCACCTCACCTTTCCCGTTAAGCAGCCATAGTGTGTCTTCTAAAGGTGTGACTCTGTTCTGTTTTGTAATTCAGTTCAAGTGTAGCGATTTTGACATTCCCTCTATAAACGATATCTTAGGATAAGTGTCTTTTTCTGTGTGACTTATTTCACTTAGAGTCATCGTACCTAAATCGACTCATCATGCTGCTAACTAGCCTTATGACATTGATTTCATGGCTGAGTGATATTCCATTGTGCGAAGTACCACCATTTCTTTATCCATTTTTCTCTTTCCTGGGATATTGAAGGTGTACCGAAGTGGAGGTTCTTGGAAACAGAGCAGCCGTAAACTTTAGGGTGCCTGTGTCTTGTTGATTTTTAGTTTTCCCAATTTATACGCCCTTGAGTGGAAGTGCCCTATGCTCTCTACGCTGTGTTTATTACTTGTTTCAGGACACACCGTACTCTTCTCCAGAGTGCCTGTTGGCAATTTACATCCCGCCCATCAGCGTAGCAAGGCTCCCATGTCTCCATGGCCTGTCCTGCTTTTCTGGTTTTTACACTTTGTTCAGCATGGCCCTTTTGACCGAGGGCAAGCGAGACTTCTTTGTAGCGCTGATTTGCCCTTCCGGCTTGCTTGGTTGGCCACAAAGGGCGTATGCGTTTTTTCCTGAATATATTCGGGAAAAAACGCATACGCCCTTTTTGGCCAAGGGCATCATTGTCAACGTTTTGCCGCTTTTCATGTGCTTTAAAGGCGAGTCGAATCTACCTCCTGAAATCTGTTTCCTGCAAATCTGCCTTGCTTTCAAATCCTCTTCGTTGCCTTCCCTCAATATATTTGTGGACGAGAGTTCTCATTTATAACTCTGCACGTTTGTGAATTGCAGTGCCCCTGAGCTCCATTTGTCTCCTCGCTTTTTTGGGAGCTGGCCGCAAAAGCGCAGGATTGTTTCAGGCCCTATTTTGGTTCTGGGGGGCAGGCTGAGCCTGTGGTTCATTCTTCTTCCTGATGGGAAAATGGAGTGACCTATGCCTGTCCCAACACCTAGGGCTCGTCTCTCGTTGGTTCCGCGTCTTCCCGTTCATCCTCAGGACAAATTGCAACCTGTACAATCAGGAGGTTAAAGGTGCTGATTCTCCAAGTAGGGAGATGGTTAGTCAAGCGGCTGGAATGGCGAACCCGAGCACAAGGAGAGGAGAAATGAGGTGCGTTTTAGAAACCTTTCCCGATCTCATGGCATACCATCTTCTGGGTTTCCCATGCATGTTTTGATGTAGGAAGATTCCCTTGTACCTGGAGATTTGAGACCCATGGGGTGTGTTCCCCGCAGTGTTACTTTAAAGTATCTGCATTTGCTCACCCAACCTCACCAACCCTCTCAGCCCCAAGAGTGTCCAGCCTTATGTCTCATCCAGCTGTGGGTCTAGATATGGTCAATCCAGGTTGCATCAGAGACCCTGAACGGATTTTGTAAGAATTTCTCTCTCTTTCACTGTCTTTGTTTTGTGGGTTTTTTAAAGTAATTTATGTTTAGAATCGGGCTTGGCTGCTTTTCCCTGCTGTGTTGATGCCGCTTTACACCCTCTTGATTCACTTGCAGAGAGATATCGATACATAGGTTTTCAGATTCTTACTAGTCAGATATATTCTTGTGTGTTGACTAGGGTGTGTTGAGTCCAGTTCACTGAGCAGGGAGTAGGCCTTGTCTATTACATATTTGGCTTATGGAGCGGTCTCTGAGCTAATTTCAAACCCTTGTTTTATGCATCACCCCACCTCACCTTTCCCGTTAAGCAGCCATAGTGTGTCTTCTAAAGGTGTGACTCTGTTCTGTTTTGTAATTCAGTTCAAGTGTAGCGATTTTGACATTCCCTCTATAAGCGATATCTTAGGATAAGTGTCTTTTTCTGTGTGACTTATTTCACTTAGAATCATCGTATCTAAATCCACTCATCATGCTGCTAACTAGCCTTATGACATTGATTTCATGGCTGAGTGATATTCCACTGTGCCAAGTACCACCATTTCTTTATCCATTTTTCTCTTTCCTGGGATATTGAAGGTGTGCCGAAGTGGAGGTTCTTGGAAACAGAGCAGCCGTAAACTTTAGGGTGCCTGTGTCTTGTTGATTTTTAGTTTTCCCAATTTATACGCCCATGAGTGGAAGTGCCCTATGCTCTCAACGCTGTGTTTATTACTTGTTTCAGGACACACCGTACTCTTCTCCAGAGTGCCTGTTGGCAATTTACATCCCGCCCATCAGCGTAGCAAGGCTCCCATGTCTCCATGGCCTGTCCTGCTTTTCTGGTTTTTACTGTTTGTTCAGCATGGCCCTTTTGACCGAGGGCAAGCGAGACTTCTTTGTAGCGCTGATTTGCCCTTCCGGCTTGCTTGGTTGGCCAAAAAGGGCGTATGCGTTTTTTCCTGAATATATTCAGGAAAAAACGCATACGCCCTTTTTGGCCAAGGGCATCATTGTCAACGTTTTGCCGCTTTTCATGTGCTTTAAAGGCGAGTCGAATCTACCTCCTGAAATCTGTTTCCTGCAAATCTGCCTTGCTTTCAAATCCTCTTCGTTGCCTTCCCTCAATATATTTGTGGACGAGAGTTCTCATTTATAACTCTGCACGTTTGTGAATTGCAGTGCCCCTGAGCTCCATTTGTCTCCTCGCTTTTTTGGGAGCTGGCCGCAAAAGCGCAGGATTGCTTCAGGCCCTATTTTGGTTCTGGGGGGCAGGCTGAGCCTGTGGTTCATTCTTCTTCCTGATGGGAAAATGGAGTGACCTGTGCCTGTCCCAACACCTAGGGCTAGTCTTTCGTTGGTTCCCCGTCTTCCCGTTCATCCTCAGGACAAATTGCAACCTGGACGAAACACTAGGTTAAAGGTGCTGATTCTCCAAGTAGGGAGATGGTTAGTCAAGCGGCTGGAATGGCGAACCTGAGCACAAGGAGAGGAGAAATGAGGTGCGTTTTTGAAACCTTTCCCGATCTCACGGCATACCATCTTCTGGGTTTCCCATGCATGTTTTGATGTAGGAAGATGCCCTTGTACCTGGAGATTTGAGACCCATGGGGTGGGTACCCCGCGGTATTACTTTAAAGTATCTGCATTTGCTCACCCAACCTCACCAATCCTCTCAGCCCCAAGAGTGTCCAGCCTTATGTCTCATCCAGCTGTGGGTCTAGATATGGTCAATCCAGGTTGCATCAGAGACCCTGAACGGATTTTGTAAGAATTTCTCTCTCTTTCACTGTCTTTGCTTTGTGGGTTTTTTAAAGTAATGTATGTTTAGAATGGGGTTTGGCTGCTTTTCCCTGCTGTGTTTATGCCGCTTTACACCCTCTTGATTCACTTGCAGAGAGATATCGATACATAGGTTTTCAGATTCATACTAGTCAGATATATTCTTGTGCGGTGACTAGGGGGTGTTGAGTCCAGTTCACTGAGCAGGGAGTAGGCCTTGTCTATTACATATTTGGCTTATGGAGCGGTGTCTGAGCTAATTTCAAACCCTTGTTTTATGCATCACCCCACCTCACCTTTCCCGTTAAGCAGCCATAGTGTGTCTTCTAAAGGTGTGACTCTGTTCTGTTTTGTAATTCAGTTCAAGTGTAGCGATTTTGACATTCCCTCTATAAGCGATATCTTAGGATAAGTGTCTTTTTCTGTGTGACTTATTTCACTTAGAATCATCGTACCTAAATCCACTCATCATGCTGCTAACTAGCCTTATGACATTGATTTCATGGCTGAGTGATATTCCATTGTGCCAAGTACCACCATTTCTTTATCCATTTTTCTCTTTCCTGGGATATTGAAGGTGTTCCGAAGCGGAGGTTCTTGGAAACAGAGCAGCCGTAAACTTTAGGGTGCCTGTGTCTTGTTGATTTTTAGTTTTCCCAATTTATACGCCCATGAGTGGAAGTGCCCTATGCTCTCTACGCTGTGTTTATTACTTGTTTCAGGACACACCGTACTCTTCTCCAGAGTGCCTGTTGGCAATTTATATCCCGCCCATCAGCGTAGCAAGGCTCCCATGTCTCCATGGCCTGTCCTGCTTTTCTGGTTTTTACTGTTTGTTCAGCATGGCCCTTTTGACCGAGGGCAAGCGAGACTTCTTTGTAGCGCTGATTTGCCCTTCCGGCTTGCTTGGTTGGCCAAAAAGGGCGTATGCGTTTTTTCCTGAATATATTCAGGAAAAAACGCATACGCCCTTTTTGGCCAAGGGCATCATTGTCAACGTTTTGCCGCTTTTCATGTGCTTTAAAGGCGAGTCGAATCTACCTCCTGAAATCTGTTTCCTGCAAATCTGCCTTGCTTTCAAATCCTCTTCGTTGCCTTCCCTCAATATATTTGTGGACGAGAGTTCTCATTTATAACTCTGCACGTTTGTGAATTGCAGTGCCCCTGAGCTCCATTTGTCTCCTCGCTTTTTTGGGAGCTGGCCGCAAAAGCGCAGGATTGCTTCAGGCCCTATTTTGGTTCTGGGGGGCAGGCTGAGCCTGTGGTTCATTCTTCTTCCTGATGGGAAAATGGAGTGACCTATGCCTGTCCCAACACCTAGGGCTCGTCTCTCGTTGGTTCCGCGTCTTCCCGTTCATCCTCAGGACAAATTGCAACCTGTACAATCAGGAGGTTAAAGGTGCTGATTCTCCAAGTAGGGAGATGGTTAGTCAAGCGGCTGGAATGGCGAACCCGAGCACAAGGAGAGGAGAAATGAGGTGCGTTTTAGAAACCTTTCCCGATCTCATGGCATACCATCTTCTGGGTTTCCCATGCATGTTTTGATGTAGGAAGATTCCCTTGTACCTGGAGATTTGAGACCCATGGGGTGTGTTCCCACGCAGTGTTACTTTAAAGTATCTGCATTTGCTCACCCAACCTCACCAACCCTCTCAGCCCCAAGAGTGTCCAGCCTTATGTCTCATCCAGCTGTGGGTCTTGATATGGTCAATCCAGGTTGCATCATAGACCCTGAACGGATTTTGTAAGAATCTCTCTCTCTTTCACTGTCTTTGTTTTGTGGGTTTTTTAAAGTAATTTATGTTTAGAATCGGGCTTGGCTGCTTTTCCCTGCTGTGTTGATGCCGCTTTACACCCTCTTGATTCACTTGCAGAGATATATCGATACATAGGTTTTCAGATTCTTACTAGTCAGATATATTCTTGTGTGTTGACTAGGGTGTGTTGAGTCCAGTTCACTGAGCAGCGAGTAGGCCTTGTCTATTACATATTTGGCTTATGGAGCGGTGTCTGAGCTAATTTCAAACCCTTGTTTTATGCATCACCCCACCTCACCTTTCCCGTTAAGCAGCCATAGTGTGTCTTCTAAAGGTGTGACTCTGTTCTGTTTTGTAATTCAGTTCAAGTGTAGCGATTTTGACATTCCCTCTATAAGCGATATCTTAGGATAAGTGTCTTTTTCTGTGTGACTTATTTCACTTAGAATCATCGTATCTAAATCCACTCATCATGCTGCTAACTAGCCTTATGACATTGATTTCATGGCTGAGTGATATTCCACTGTGCCAAGTACCACCATTTCTTTATCCATTTTTCTCTTTCCTGGGATATTGAAGGTGTACCGAAGTGGAGGTTCTTGGAAACAGAGCAGCCGTAAACTTTAGGGTGCCTGTGTCTTGTTGATTTTTAGTTTTCCCAATTTATACGCCCATGAGTGGAAGTGCCCTATGCTCTCAATGCTGTGTTTATTATTGTTTCAGGACACACCGTACTCTTCTCCAGAGTGCCTGTTGGCAATTTACATCCCGCCCATCAGCGTAGCAAGGCTCCCATGTCTCCATGGCCTGTCCTGCTTTTCTGGTTTTTACACTTTGTTCAGCATGGCCCTTTTGACCGAGGGCAAGCGAGACTTCTTTGTAGCGCTGATTTGCCCTTCCGGCTTGCTTGGTTGGCCAAAAAGGGCGTATGCGTTTTTTCCTGAATATATTCAGGAAAAAACGCATACGCCCTTTTTGGCCAAGGGCATCATTGTCAACGTTTTGCCGCTTTTCATGTGCTTTAAAGGCGAGTCGAATCTACCTCCTGAAATCTGTTTCCTGCAAATCTGCCTTGCTTTCAAATCCTCTTCGTTGCCTTCCCTCAATATATTTGTGGACGAGAGTTCTCATTTATAACTCTGCACGTTTGTGAATTGCAGTGCCCCTGAGCTCCATTTGTCTCCTCGCTTTTTTGGGAGCTGGCCGCAAAAGTGCAGGATTGCTTCAGGCCCTATTTTGGTTCTGGGGGGCAGGCTGAGCCTGTGGTTCATTCTTCTTCCTGATGGGAAAATGGAGTGACCTGTGCCTGTCCCAACACCTAGGGCTAGTCTTTCGTTGGTTCCCCGTCTTCCCGTTCATCCTCAGGACAAATTGCAACCTGGACGAAACAGTAGGTTAAAGGTGCTGATTCTCCAAGTAGGGAGATGGTTAGTCAAGCGGCTGGAATGGCGAACCCGAGCACAAGGAGAGGAGAAATGAGGTGCGTTTTAGAAACCTTTCCCGATCTCACGGCATACCATCCTCTGAGTTTCCCATGCATGTTTTGATGTAGGAAGATGCCCTTGTACCTGGAGATTTGAGACCCATGGGGTCGGTACCACGCGGTATTATTTTAAAGTATCTGCATTTGCTCACCCAACCTCACCAATCCTCTCAGCCCCAAGAGTGTCCAGCCTTATGTCTCATCCAGCTGTGGGTCTAGATATGGTCAATCCAGGTTGCATCAGAGACCCTGAACGGATTTTGTAAGAATTTCTCTCTCTTTCACTGTCTTTGCTTTGTGGGTTTTTTAAAGTAATTTATGTTTAGAATCGGGCTTGGCTGCTTTACCCTGCTGTGTTTATGCCGCTTTACACCCTCTTGATTCACTTGCAGAAAGATATCGATACATAGTTTTTCAGATTCATACTAGTCAGATATATTCTTGTGCGGTGACTAGGGGGTGTTGAGTCCAGTTCACTGAGCAGGGAGTAGGCCTTGTCTATTACATATTTGGCTTATGGAGCGGTGTCTGAGCTAATTCCAAACCCTTGTTTTATGCATCACCCCACCTCACCTTTCCAGTTAAGCAGCCATAGTGTGTCTTCTAAAGGTGTGACTCTGTTCTGTTTTGTAATTCAGTTCAAGTGTAGCGATTTTGACATTCCCTCTATAAGCGATATCTTAGGATAAGTGTCTTTTTCTGTGTGACTTATTTCACTTAGAATCATCGTACCTAAATCCACTCATCATGCTGCTAACTAGCCTTATGACATTGATTTCATGGCTGAGTGATATTCCATTGTGCCAAGTACCACCATTTCTTTATCCATTTTTCTCTTTCCTGGGATATTGAAGGTGTACCGAAGTGGAGGTTCTTGGAAACAGAGCAGCTGTAAACTTTAGGGTGCCTGTGTCTTGTTGATTTTTAGTTTTCCCAATTTATACGCCCTTGAGTGGAAGTGCCCTATGCTCTCTACACTGTGTTTATTACTTGTTTCAGGACACACCGTACTTTTCTCCAGAGTGCCTGTTGGCAATTTATATCCCGCCCATCAGCGTAGCAAGGCTCCCATGTCTCCATGGTCTCTCCTGCTTTTCTGGTTTTTACACTTTGTTCAGCATGGCCCTTTTGACCGAGGGCAAGCGAGACTTCTTTGTAGCGCTGATTTGCCCTTCCGGCTTGCTTGGTTGGCCATAAAGGGCGTATGCGTTTTTTCCTGAATATATTCAGGAAAAAACGCATACGCCCTTTTTGGCCAAGGGCATCATTGTCAACGTTTTGCCGCTTTTCATGTGCTTTAAAGGCGAGTCGAATCTACCTCCTGAAATCTGTTTCCTGCAAATCTGCCTTGCTTTCAAATCCTCTTCGTTGCCTTCCCTCAATATATTTGTGGACGAGAGTTCTCATTTATAACTCTGCACGTTTGTGAATTGCAGTGCCCCTGAGCTCCATTTGTCTCCTCGCTTTTTTGGGAGCTGGCCGCAAAAGCGCAGGATTGCTTCAGGCCCTATTTTGGTTCTGGGGGGCAGGCTGAGCCTGTGGTTCATTCTTCTTCCTGATGGGAAAATGGAGTGACCTATGCCTGTCCCAACACCTAGGGCTCGTCTCTCGTTGGTTCCCCGTCTTCCCGTTCATCCTCAGGACAAATTGCAACCTGGACGAAACAGTAGGTTAAAGGTGCTGATTCTCCAAGTAGGGAGATGGTTAGTCAAGCGGCTGGAATGGCGAACCCGAGCACAAGGAGAGGAGAAATGAGGTGCGTTTTAGAAACCTTTCCCGATCTCATGGCATACCATCTTCTGGGTTTCCCATGCATGTTTTGATGTAGGAAGATTCCCTTGTACCTGGAGATTTGAGACCCATGGGGTGTGTTCCCCGCAGTGTTACTTTAAAGTATCTGCATTTGCTCACCCAACCTCACCAACCCTCTCAGCCCCAAGAATGTCCAGCCTTATGTCTCATCCAGCTGTGGGTCTTGATATGGTCAATCCAGGTTGCATCATAGACCCTGAACGGATTTTGTAAGAATTTCTCTCTCTTTCACTGTCTTTGTTTTGTGGGTTTTTTAAAGTAATTTATGTTTAGAATCGGGCTTGGCTGCTTTTCCCTGCTGTGTTTATGCCGCTTTACACCCTCTTGATTCACTTGCAGAGAGATATCGATACATAGGTTTTCAGATTCATACTAGTCAGATATATTCTTGTGTGGTGACTAGGGGGTGTTGAGTCCATTTCACTGAGCAGGGAGTAGGCCTTGTCTATTACATATTTGGCTTATGGAGCGGTGTCTGAGCTAATTCCAAACCCTTGTTTTATGCATCACCCCACCTCACCTTTCCCGTTAAGCAGCCATAGTGTGTCTTCTAAAGGTGTGACTCTGTTCTGTTTTGTAATTCAGTTCAAGTGTAGCGATTTTGACATTCCCTCTATAAGCGATATCTTAGGATAAGTGTCTTTTTCTGTGTGACTTATTTCACTTAGAGTCATCGTACCTAAATCCACTCATCATGCTGCTAACTAGCCTTATGACATTGATTTCATGGCTGAGTGATATTCCATTGTGCCAAGTACCACCATTTCTTTATCCATTTTTCTCTTTCCTGGGATATTGAAGGTGTACCGAAGTGGAGGTTCTTGGAAACAGAGCAGCTGTAAACTTTAGGGTGCCTGTGTCTTGTTGATTTTTAGTTTTCCCAATTTATACGCCCTTGAGTGGAAGTGCCCTATGCTCTCTACACTGTGTTTATTACTTGTTTCAGGACACACCGTACTTTTCTCCAGAGTGCCTGTTGGCAATTTATATCCCGCCCATCAGCGTAGCAAGGCTCCCATGTCTCCATGGTCTCTCCTGCTTTTCTGGTTTTTACACTTTGTTCAGCATGGCCCTTTTGACCGAGGGCAAGCGAGACTTCTTTGTAGCGCTGATTTGCCCTTCCGGCTTGCTTGGTTGGCCATAAAGGGCGTATGCGTTTTTTCCTGAATATATTCAGGAAAAAACGCATACGCCCTTTTTGGCCAAGGGCATCATTGTCAACGTTTTGCCGCTTTTCATGTGCTTTAAAGGCGAGTCGAATCTACCTCCTGAAATCTGTTTCCTGCAAATCTGCCTTGCTTTCAAATCCTCTTCGTTGCCTTCCCTCAATATATTTGTGGACGAGAGTTCTCATTTATAACTCTGCACGTTTGTGAATTGCAGTGCCCCTGAGCTCCATTTGTCTCCTCGCTTTTTTGGGAGCTGGCCGCAAAAGCGCAGGATTGCTTCAGGCCCTATTTTGATTCTGGGGGGCAGGCTGAGCCTGTGGTTCATTCTTCTTCCTGATGGGAAAATGGAGTGACCTGTGCCTGTCCCACCACCTAGGGCTAGTCTTTCGTTGGTTCCCCGTCTTCCCGTTCATCCTCAGGACAAATTGCAACCTGGACGAAACAGTAGGTTAAAGGTGCTGATTCTCCAAGTAGGGAGATGGTTAGTCAAGCGGCTGGAATGGTGAACCCGAGCACAAGGAGAGGAGAAATGAGGTGCGTTTTAGAAACCTTTCCCGATCTCACGGCATACCATCTTCTGGCTTTCCCATGCATGTTTTGATGTAGGAAGATGCCCTTGTACCTGGAGATTTGAGACCCATGGGGTGTGTTCCCCGCAGTGTTACTTTAAAGTATCTGCGTTTGCTCACCCAACCTCACCAATCCTCTCAGCCCCAAGAGTGTCCAGCCTTATGTCTCATCCAGCTGTGGGTCTAGATATGGTCAATCCAGGTTGCATCATAGACCCTGAACGGATTCTGTAAGAATTTCTCTCTCTTTCACTGTCTTTGTTTTGTGGGTTTTTTAAAGTAATGTATGTTTAGAATCGGGCTTGGCTGCTTTTCCCTGCTGTGTTGATGCCGCTTTACACCCTCTTGATTCACTTGCAGAGAGATATCGATACATCGGTTTTCAGATTCGTACTAGTCAGAATTATTCTTGTGCGGTGACTAGGGTGTGTTGAGTCCAGTTCACTGAGCAGGGAGTAGGCCTTGTCTATTACATATTTGGCTTATGGAGCGGTGTCTGAGCTAATTTCAAACCCTTGTTTTATGCATCACCCCACCTCACCTTTCCCGTTAAGCAGCCATAGTGTGTCTTCTAAAGGTGTGACTCTGTTCTGTTTTGTAATTCAGTTCAAGTGTAGCGATTTTGACATTCCCTCTATAAGCGATATCTTAGGATAAGTGTCTTTTTCTGTGTGACTTATTTCACTTAGAATCATCGTACCTAAATCCACACATCATGCTGCTAACTAGCCTTATGACATTGATTTCATGGCTGAGTCATATTCCATTGTGCCAAGTACCACCATTTCTTTATCCATTTTTCTCTTTCCTGGGATATTGAAGGTGTACCGAAGCGGAGGTTCTTGGAAACAGAGCAGCCGTAAACTTTAGGGTGCCTGTGTCTTGTTGATTTTTAGTTTTCCCAATTTATACGCCCATGAGTGGAAGTGCCCTATGCTCTCTACGCTGTGTTTATTACTTGTTCCAGGACACCCCGTACTCTTCTCCAGAGTGCCTGTTGGCAATTTATATCCCGCCCATCAGCGTAGCAAGGCTCCCATGTCTCCATGGCCTGTCCTGCTTTTCTGGTTTTTACTGTTTGTTCAGCATGGCCCTTTTGACCGAGGGCAAGCGAGACTTCTTTGTAGCGCTGATTTGCCCTTCCGGCTTGCTTGGTTGGCCAAAAAGTGCGTATGCGTTTTTTCCTGAATATATTCAGGAAAAAACGCATACGCCCTTTTTGGCCAAGGGCATCATTGTCAACGTTTTGCCGCTTTTCATGTGCTTTAAAGGCGAGTCGAATCTACCTCCTGAAATCAGTTTCCTGCAAATCTGCCTTGCT
Source organism: Eubalaena glacialis (assembly GCF_028564815.1). NCBI lineage: Eukaryota > Metazoa > Chordata > Mammalia > Artiodactyla > Balaenidae > Eubalaena > Eubalaena glacialis. The sequence continues at coordinate 76,910 of NW_026871490.1, forward strand.
TTCAAATCCTCTTCGTTGCCTTCCCTCAATATATTTGTGGACGAGAGTTCTCATTTATAACTCTGCACGTTTGTGAATTGCAGTGCCCCTGATCTCCATTTGTCTCCTCGCTTTTTTGGGAGCTGGCCGCAAAAGCGCAGGATTGCTTCAGGCCCTATTTTGGTTCTGGGGGGCAGGCTGAGCCTGTGGTTCATTCTTCTTCCTGATGGGAAAATGGAGTGACCTATGCCTGTCCCAACACCTAGGGCTCGTCTCTAGTTTGTTCCGCGTCTTCCCGTTCATCCTCAGGACAAATTGCAACTTGTACAATCAGGAGGTTAAAGGGGCTGATTCTCCAAGTAGGGAGATGGTTAGTCAAGCGGCTGGAATGGCGAACCCGAGCACAAGGAGAGGAGAAATGAGGTGCGTTTTAGAAACCTTTCCCGATCTCATGGCATACCATCTTCTGGGTTTCCCATGCATGTTTTGATGTAGGAAGATGCCCTTGTACCTGGAGATTTGAGACCCATGGGGTGTGTTCCCCGCAGTGTTACTTTAAAGTATCTGCATTTGCTCACCCAACCTCACCAACCCTCTCAGCCCCAAGAATGTCCAGCCTTATGTCTCATCCAGCTGTGGGTCTTGATATGGTCAATCCAGGTTGCATCATAGACCCTGAACGGATTTTGTAAGAATTTCTCTCTCTTTCACTGTCTTTGTTTTGTGGGTTTTTTAAAGTAATTTATGTTTAGAATCGGGCTTGGCTGCTTTTCCCTGCTGTGTTTATGCCGCTTTACACCCTCTTGATTCACTTGCAGAGAGATATCGATACATAGGTTTTCAGATTCATACTAGTCAGATATATTCTTGTGTGGTGACTAGGGGGTGTTGAGTCCATTTCACTGAGCAGGGAGTAGGCCTTGTCTATTACATATTTGGCTTATGGAGCGGTGTCTGAGCTAATTCCAAACCCTTGTTTTATGCATCACCCCACCTCACCTTTCCCGTTAAGCAGCCATAGTGTGTCTTCTAAAGGTGTGACTCTGTTCTGTTTTGTAATTCAGTTCAAGTGTAGCGATTTTGACATTCCCTCTATAAGCGATATCTTAGGATAAGTGTCTTTTTCTGTGTGACTTATTTCACTTAGAGTCATCGTACCTAAATCCACTCATCATGCTGCTAACTAGCCTTATGACATTGATTTCATGGCTGAGTGATATTCCATTGTGCCAAGTACCACCATTTCTTTATCCATTTTTCTCTTTCCTGGGATATTGAAGGTGTACCGAAGTGGAGGTTCTTGGAAACAGAGCAGCTGTAAACTTTAGGGTGCCTGTGTCTTGTTGATTTTTAGTTTTCCCAATTTATACGCCCTTGAGTGGAAGTGCCCTATGCTCTCTACACTGTGTTTATTACTTGTTTCAGGACACACCGTACTTTTCTCCAGAGTGCCTGTTGGCAATTTATATCCCGCCCATCAGCGTAGCAAGGCTCCCATGTCTCCATGGTCTCTCCTGCTTTTCTGGTTTTTACACTTTGTTCAGCATGGCCCTTTTGACCGAGGGCAAGCGAGACTTCTTTGTAGCGCTGATTTGCCCTTCCGGCTTGCTTGGTTGGCCATAAAGGGCGTATGCGTTTTTTCCTGAATATATTCAGGAAAAAACGCATACGCCCTTTTTGGCCAAGGGCATCATTGTCAACGTTTTGCCGCTTTTCATGTGCTTTAAAGGCGAGTCGAATCTACCTCCTGAAATCTGTTTCCTGCAAATCTGCCTTGCTTTCAAATCCTCTTCGTTGCCTTCCCTCAATATATTTGTGGACGAGAGTTCTCATTTATAACTCTGCACGTTTGTGAATTGCAGTGCCCCTGAGCTCCATTTGTCTCCTCGCTTTTTTGGGAGCTGGCCGCAAAAGCGCAGGATTGCTTCAGGCCCTATTTTGATTCTGGGGGGCAGGCTGAGCCTGTGGTTCATTCTTCTTCCTGATGGGAAAATGGAGTGACCTGTGCCTGTCCCACCACCTAGGGCTAGTCTTTCGTTGGTTCCCCGTCTTCCCGTTCATCCTCAGGACAAATTGCAACCTGGACGAAACAGTAGGTTAAAGGTGCTGATTCTCCAAGTAGGGAGATGGTTAGTCAAGCGGCTGGAATGGTGAACCCGAGCACAAGGAGAGGAGAAATGAGGTGCGTTTTAGAAACCTTTCCCGATCTCACGGCATACCATCTTCTGGCTTTCCCATGCATGTTTTGATGTAGGAAGATGCCCTTGTACCTGGAGATTTGAGACCCATGGGGTGTGTTCCCCGCAGTGTTACTTTAAAGTATCTGCGTTTGCTCACCCAACCTCACCAATCCTCTCAGCCCCAAGAGTGTCCAGCCTTATGTCTCATCCAGCTGTGGGTCTAGATATGGTCAATCCAGGTTGCATCATAGACCCTGAACGGATTCTGTAAGAATTTCTCTCTCTTTCACTGTCTTTGTTTTGTGGGTTTTTTAAAGTAATGTATGTTTAGAATCGGGCTTGGCTGCTTTTCCCTGCTGTGTTGATGCCGCTTTACACCCTCTTGATTCACTTGCAGAGAGATATCGATACATCGGTTTTCAGATTCGTACTAGTCAGAATTATTCTTGTGCGGTGACTAGGGTGTGTTGAGTCCAGTTCACTGAGCAGGGAGTAGGCCTTGTCTATTACATATTTGGCTTATGGAGCGGTGTCTGAGCTAATTTCAAACCCTTGTTTTATGCATCACCCCACCTCACCTTTCCCGTTAAGCAGCCATAGTGTGTCTTCTAAAGGTGTGACTCTGTTCTGTTTTGTAATTCAGTTCAAGTGTAGCGATTTTGACATTCCCTCTATAAGCGATATCTTAGGATAAGTGTCTTTTTCTGTGTGACTTATTTCACTTAGAATCATCGTACCTAAATCCACACATCATGCTGCTAACTAGCCTTATGACATTGATTTCATGGCTGAGTCATATTCCATTGTGCCAAGTACCACCATTTCTTTATCCATTTTTCTCTTTCCTGGGATATTGAAGGTGTACCGAAGCGGAGGTTCTTGGAAACAGAGCAGCCGTAAACTTTAGGGTGCCTGTGTCTTGTTGATTTTTAGTTTTCCCAATTTATACGCCCATGAGTGGAAGTGCCCTATGCTCTCTACGCTGTGTTTATTACTTGTTCCAGGACACCCCGTACTCTTCTCCAGAGTGCCTGTTGGCAATTTATATCCCGCCCATCAGCGTAGCAAGGCTCCCATGTCTCCATGGCCTGTCCTGCTTTTCTGGTTTTTACTGTTTGTTCAGCATGGCCCTTTTGACCGAGGGCAAGCGAGACTTCTTTGTAGCGCTGATTTGCCCTTCCGGCTTGCTTGGTTGGCCAAAAAGTGCGTATGCGTTTTTTCCTGAATATATTCAGGAAAAAACGCATACGCCCTTTTTGGCCAAGGGCATCATTGTCAACGTTTTGCCGCTTTTCATGTGCTTTAAAGGCGAGTCGAATCTACCTCCTGAAATCAGTTTCCTGCAAATCTGCCTTGCTTTCAAATCCTCTTCGTTGCCTTCCCTCAATATATTTGTGGACGAGAGTTCTCATTTATAACTCTGCACGTTTGTGAATTGCAGTGCCCCTGATCTCCATTTGTCTCCTCGCTTTTTTGGGAGCTGGCCGCAAAAGCGCAGGATTGCTTCAGGCCCTATTTTGGTTCTGGGGGGCAGGCTGAGCCTGTGGTTCATTCTTCTTCCTGATGGGAAAATGGAGTGACCTATGCCTGTCCCAACACCTAGGGCTCGTCTCTAGTTTGTTCCGCGTCTTCCCGTTCATCCTCAGGACAAATTGCAACTTGTACAATCAGGAGGTTAAAGGGGCTGATTCTCCAAGTAGGGAGATGGTTAGTCAAGCGGCTGGAATGGCGAACCCGAGCACAAGGAGAGGAGAAATGAGGTGCGTTTTAGAAACCTTTCCCGATCTCATGGCATACCATCTTCTGGGTTTCCCATGCATGTTTTGATGTAGGAAGATGCCCTTGTACCTGGAGATTTGAGACCCATGGGCTGTGTTCCCCGCAGTGTTACTTTAAAGTATCTGCGTTTGCTCACCCAACCTCACCAAACCTCTCAGCCCTAAGAGTGTCCAGCCTTATGTCTCATCCAGCTGTGGGTCTAGATATGGTCAATCCAGGTTGCATCAGAGACCCTGAACGGATTTTGTAAGAATTTCTCTCTCTTTCACTGTCTTTGTTTTGTGCGTTTTTTAAAGTAATTTATGTTTAGAATCGGGCTTGGCTGCTTTTCCCTGCTGTGTTGATGCCGCTTTACACCCTCTTGATTCACTTGCAGAGAGATATCGATACATAGGTTTTCAGATTCTTACTAGTCAGATATATTCTTGTGTGGTGACTAGGGTGCGTTGAGTCCAGTTCACTGAGCAGGGAGTAGGCCTTGTCTATTACATATTTGGCTTATGGAGCGGTCTCTGAGCTAATTTCAAACCCTTGTTTTATGCATCACCCCACCTCACCTTTCCCGTTAAGCAGCCATAGTGTGTCTTCTACAGGTGTGACTCTGTTCTGTTTTGTAATTCAGTTCAAGTGTAGCGATTTTGACATTCCCTCTATAAGCGATATCTTAGGATAAGTGTCTTTTTCTGTGTGACTTATTTCACTTAGAATCATCGTACCTAAATCCACTCATCATGCTGCTAACTAGCCTTATGACATTGATTTCATGGCTGAGTGATATTCCATTGTGCCAAGTACCACCATTTCTTTATCCATTTTTCTCTTTCCTGGGATATTGAAGGTGTACCGAAGCGGAGGTTCTTGGAAACAGAGCAGCCGTAAACTTTAGGGTGCCTGTGTCTTGTTGATTTTTAGTTTTCTCAATTTATACGCCCATGAGTGGAAGTGCCCTATGCTCTCTACACTGTGTTTATTACTTGTTTCAGGACACACCGTACTCTTCTCCAGAGTGCCTGTTGGCAATTTACATCCCGCCCATCAGCGTAGCAAGGCTCCCATGTCTCCATGGCCTGTCCTGCTTTTCTGGTTTTTACACTTTTTTCAGCATGGCCCTTTTGACCGAGGGCAAGCGAGACTTCTTTGTAGCGCTGATTTGCCCTTCCGGCTTGCTTGGTTGGCCAAAAAGGGCGTATGCGTTTTTTCCTGAATATATTCAGGAAAAAACGCATACGCCCTTTTTGGCCAAGGGCATCATTGTCAACGTTTTGCCGCTTTTCATGTGCTTTAAAGGCGAGTCGAATCTACCTCCTGAAATCTGTTTCCTGCAAATCTGCCTTGCTTTCAAATCCTCTTCGTTGCCTTCCCTCAATATATTTGTGGACGAGAGTTCTCATTTATAACTCTGCACGTTTGTGAATTGCAGTGCCCCTGAGCTCCATTTGTCTCCTCGCTTTTTTGGGAGCTGGCCGCAAAAGCGCAGGATTGCTTCAGGCCCTATTTTGGTTCTGGGGGGCAGGCTGAGCCTGTGGTTCATTCTTCTTCCTGATGGGAAAATGGAGTGACCTGTGCCTGTACCAACACCTAGGGCTAGTCTTTCGTTGGTTCCCCGTCTTCCCGTTCATCCTCAGGACAAATTGCAACCTGGACGAAACAGTAGGTTAAAGGTGCTGATTCTCCAAGTAGGGAGAGGGTTAGTCAAGCGGCTGGAATGGTGAACCCCAGCACAAGGAGAGGAGAAATGAGGTGCGTTTTAGAAACCTTTCCCGATCTCACGGCATACCATCTTCTGGCTTTCCCATGCATGTTTTGATGTAGGAAGATTCCCTTGTACCTGGAGATTTGAGACCCATGGGGTGTGTTCCCCGCAGTGTTACTTTAAAGTATCTGCGTTTGCTCACCCAACCTCACCAATCCTCTCAGCCCCAAGAGTGTCCAGCCTTATGTCTCATCCAGCTGTGGGTCTAGATATGGTCAATCCAGGTTGCATCATAGACCCTGAACGGATTTTGTAAGAATTTCTCTCTCTTTCACTGTCTTTGTTTTGTGGGTTTTTTAAAGTAATTTATGTTTAGAATCGGGCTTGGCTGCTTTTCCCTGCTGTGTTTATGCCGCTTTACACCCTCTTGATTCACTTGCAGAGAGATATCGATACATAGGTTTTCAGATTCGTACTAGTCAGAATTATTCTTGTGCGGTGACTAGGGGGTGTTGAGTCCAGTTCACTGAGCAGGGAGTAGGCCTTGTCTATTACATATTTGGCTTATGGAGCGGTGTCTGAGCTAATTTCAAACCCTTGTTTTATGCATCACCCCACCTCACCTTTCCCGTTAAGCAGCCATAGTGTGTCTTCTACAGGTGTGACTGTGTTCTGTTTTGTAATTCAGTTCAAGTGTAGCGATTTTGACGTTCCCTCTATAAGCGATATATTAGGATAAGTGTCTTTTTCTGTGTGACTTATTTCACTTAGAATCATCGTACCTACATCCACTCATCATGCTGCTAACTAGCCTTATGACATTGATTTCATGGCTGAGTGATATTCCATTGTGCCAAGTACCACCATTTCTTTATCCATTTTTCTCTTTCCTGGGATATTGAAGGTGTTCCGAAGCGGAGGTTCTTGGAAACAGAGCAGCCGTAAACTTTAGGGTGCCTGTGTCTTGTTGATTTTTAGTTTTCCCAATTTATACGCCCATGAGTGGAAGTGCCCTATGCTCTCTACGCTGTGTTTATTACTTGTTTCAGGACACACCGTACTCTTCTCCAGAGTGCCTGTTGGCAATTTATATCCCGCCCATCAGCGTAGCAAGGCTCCCATGTCTCCATGGCCTGTCCTGCTTTTCTGGTTTTTACACTTTGTTCAGCATGGCCCTTTTGACCGAGGGCAAGCGAGACTTCTTTGTAGCGCTGATTTGCCCTTCCGGCTTGCTTGGTTGGCCAAAAAGGGCGTATGCGTTTTTTCCTGAATATATTCAGGAAAAAACGCATACGCCCTTTTTGGCCAAGTGCCTCATTGTCAACGTTTTGCCGCTTTTCATGTGCTTTAAAGGCGAGTCGAATCTACCTCCTGAAATCTGTTTCCTGCAAATCTGCCTTGCTTTCAAATCCTCTTCGTTGCCTTCCCTCAATATATTTGTGGACGAGAGTTCTCATTTATAACTCTGCACGTTTGTGAATTGCAGTGCCCCTGATCTCCATTTGTCTCCTCGCTTTTTTGGGAGCTGGCCGCAAAAGCGCAGGATTGCTTCAGGCCCTATTTTGGTTCTGGGGGGCAGGCTGAGCCTGTGGTTCATTCTTCTTCCTGATGGGAAAATGGAGTGACCTGTGCCTGTCCCAATACCTAGGGCTAGTCTTTCGTTGGTTCCCCGTCTTCCCGTTCATCCTCAGGACAAATTGCAACCTGGACGAAACAGTAGGTTAAAGGTGCTGATTCTCCAAGTAGGGAGATGGTTAGTCAAGCGGCTGGAATGGCGAACCCGAGCACAAGGAGAGGAGAAATAAGGTGCGTTTTAGAAACCTTTCCCGATCTCATGGCATACCATCTTCTGGGTTTCCCATGCATGTTTTGATGTAGGAAGATTCCCTTGTACCTGGAGATTTGAGACCCATGGGGTGTGTTCCCCGCAGTGTTACTTTAAAGTATCTGCGTTTGCTCACCCAACCTCACCAATCCTCTCATCCCCAAGAGTGTCCAGCCTTATGACTCATCCAGCTGTGGGTCTAGATATGGTCAATCCAGGTTGCATCATAGACCCTGAACGGATTTTGTAAGAATTTCTCTCTCTTTCACTGTCTTTGTTTTGTGGGTTTTTAAAGTAATTTATGTTTAGAATCGGGCTTGGCTGCTTTTCCCTGCTGTGTTGATGCCGCTTTACACCCTCTTGATACACTTGCAGAGAGATATCGATACATAGGTTTTCAGATTCTTACTAGTCAGATATATTCTTGTGTGGTGACTAGGGTGTGTTGAGTCCAGTTCACTGAGCAGGGAGTAGGCCTTGTCTATTACATATTTGGCTTATGGAGAGGTCTCTGAGCTAATTTCAAACCCTTGTTTTATGCATCACCCCACCTCACCTTTCCCGTTAAGCACCCATAGTGTGTCTTCTAAAGGTGTGACTCTGTTCTGTTTTGTAATTCAGTTCAAGTGTAGCGATTTTGACATTCCCTCTATAAGCGATATATTAGGATAAGTGTCTTTTTCTGTGTGACTTATTTCACTTAGAATCATCGTATCTAAATCCACTCATCATGCTGCTAACTAGCCTTATGACATTGATTTCATGGCTGAGTCATATTCCATTGTGCCAAGTACCACCATTTCTTTATCCATTTTTCTCTTTCCTGGGATATTGAAGGTGTTCCAAAGCGGAGGTTCTTGAAAACAGAGCAGCCGTAAACTTTAGGGTGCCTGTGTCTTGTTGATTTTAATTTTCCCAATTTATACGCCCATGAGTGGAAGTGCCCTATGCTCTCTACGCTGTGTTTATTACTTGTTTCAGGACACACCGTACTCTTCTCCAGAGTGCCTGTTGGCAATTTATATCCCGCCCGTCAGCGTAGCAAGGCTCCCATGTCTCCATGGCCTGTCCTGCTTTTCTGGTTTTTACTGTTTGTTCAGCATGGCCGTTTTGACCGAGGGCAAGCGAGACATCTTTGTAGCGCTGATTTGCCCTTCTGGCTTGCTTGGTTGGCCAAAAAGGGCGTATGCGTTTTTTCCTGAATATATTCAGGAAAAAACGCATACGCCCTTTTTGGCCAAGGGCATCATTGTCAACGTTTTGCCGCTTTTCATGTGCTTTAAAGGCGAGTCGAATCTACCTCCTGAAATCTGTTTCCTGCAAATCTGCCTTGCTTTCAAATCCTCTTCGTTGCCTTCCCTCAATATATTTGTTGACGAGAGTTCTCATTTATAACTCTGCACGTTTGTGAATTGCAGTGCCCCTGATCTCCATTTGTCTCCTCGCTTTTTTGGGAGCTGGCCGCAAAAGCGCAGGATTGCTTCAGGCCCTATTTTGGTTCTGGGGGGCAGGCTGAGCCTGTGGTTCATTCTTCTTCCTGATGGGAAAATGGAGTGACCTGTGCATGTCCCAACACCTAGGGCTAGTCTTTCGTTGGTTCCCCGTCTTCCCGTTCATCCTCAGGACAAATTGCAACCTGGACGAAACAGTAGGTTAAAGGTGCTGATTCTCCAAGTAGGGAGAGGGTTAGTCAAGCGGCTGGAATGGCGAACCCGAGCACAAGGAGAGGAGAAATGAGGTGCGTTTTAGAAACCTTTCCCGATCTCATGGCATACCATCTTCTGGGTTTCCCATGCATGTTTTGATGTAGGAAGATTCCCTTGTACCTGGAGATTTGAGACCCATGGGGTGTGTTCCCCGCAGTGTTACTTTAAAGTATCTGCGTTTGCTCACCCAACCTCACCAATACTCTCAGCCCCAAGAGTGTCCAGCCTTATGTCTCATCCAGCTGTGGGTCTAGATATGGTCAATCCAGGTTGCATCATAGACCCTGAACGGATTTTGTAAGAATTTCTCTCTCTTTCACTGTCTTTGTTTTGTGGGTTTTTTAAAGTAATTTATGTTTAGAATCGGGCTTGGCTGCTTTTCCCTGCTGTGTTTATGCCGCTTTACACCCTCTTGATTCACTTGCCGACAGATATCGATACATAGGTTTTCAGATTCGTACTAGTCAGAATTATTCTTGTGCGGTGACTAGGGGGTGTTGAGTCCAGTTCACTGAGCAGGGAGTAGGCCTTGTCTATTACATATTTGGCTTATGGAGCGGTCTCTGAGCTAATTTCAAACCCTTGTTTTATGCATCACCCCACCTCACCTTTCCCGTTAAGCAGCCATAGTGTGTCTTCTAAAGGTGTGACTCTGTTCTGTTTTGTAATTCAGTTCAAGTGTAGCGATTTTGACATTCCCTCTATAAGCGATATCTTAGGATAAGTGTCTTTTTCTGTGTGACTTATTTCACTTAGAATCATCGTATCTAAATCCACTCATCATGCTGCTAACTAGCCTTATGACATTGATTTCATGGCTGAGTGATATTCCATTGTGCCAAGTACCACCATTTCTTTATCCATTTTTCTCTTTCCTGGGATATTGAAGGTGTACCGAAGTGGAGGTTCTTGGAAACAGAGCAGCCGTAAACTTTAGGGTGCCTGTGTCTTGTTGATTTTTAGTTTTCCCAATTTATACGCCCATGAGTGGAAGTGCCCTATGCTCTCTACGCTGTGTTTATTACTTGTTTCAGGACACACCGTACTCTTCTCCAGAGTGCCTGTTGGCAATTTATATCCCGCCCATCAGCGTAGCAAGGCTCCCATGTCTCCATGGCCTGTCCTGCTTTTCTGGTTTTTACTGTTTGTTCAGCATGGCCCTTTTGACCAAGGGCAAGCGAGACTTCTTTGTAGCGCTGATTTGCCCTTCCGGCTTGCTTGGTTGGCCAAAAAGGGCGTATGCGTTTTTTCCTGAATATATTCAGGAAAAAACGCATACGCCCTTTTTGGCCAAGGGCATCATTGTCAACGTTTTGCCGCTTTTCATGTGCTTTAAAGGCGAGTCGAATCTACCTCCTGAAATCTGTTTCCTGCAAATCTGCCTTGCTTTCAAATCCTCTTCGTTGCCTTCCCTCAATATATTTGTGGACGAGAGTTCTCATTTATAACTCTGCACGTTTGTGAATTGCAGTGCCCCTGAGCTCCATTTGTCTCCTCGCTTTTTTGGGAGCTGGCCGCAAAAGCGCAGGATTGCTTCAGGCCCTATTTTGGTTCTGGGGGGCAGGCTGAGCCTGTGGTTCATTCTTCTTCCTGATGGGAAAATGGAGTGACCTGTGCCTGTCCCAATACCTAGGGCTAGTCTTTCTTTGGTTCCCCGTCTTCCCGTTCATCCTCAGGACAAATTGCAACCTGGACGAAACAGTAGGTTAAAGGTGCTGATTCTCCAAGTAGGGAGATGGTTAGTCAAGCAGCTGGAATGGTGAACCCGAGCACAAGGAGAGGAGAAATGAGGTGCGTTTTGGAAACCTTTCCCGATCTCACGGCATACCATCTTCTGGCTTTTCCATGCATGTTTTGATGTAGGAACATTCCCTTGTACCTGGAGATTTGAGACCCATGGGGTGTGTTCCCCGCAGTGTTACTTTAAAGTATCTGCGTTTGCTCACCCAACCTCACCAATCCTCTCAGCCCCAAGAGTGTCCAGCCTTATGTCTCATCCAGCTGTGGGTCTAGATATGGTCAATCCAGGTTGCATCATAGACCCTGAACGGATTTTGTAAGAATTTCTCTCTCTTTCACTGTCTTTGTTTTGTGGGTTTTTTAAAGTAATTTATGTTTAGAATCGGGCTTGGCTGCTTTTCCCTGCTGTGTTGATGCCGCTTTACACCCTCTTGATTCACTTGCAGAGAGATATCGATACATAGGTTTTCAGATTCTTACTAGTCAGATATATTCTTGTGTGGTGACTAGGGTGTGTTGAGTCCAGTTCACTGAGCAGGGAGTAGGCCTTGTCTATTACATATTTGGCTTATGGAGCGGTCTCTGAGCTAATTTCAAACCCTTGTTTTATGCATCACCCCACCTCACCTTTCCCGTTAAGCAGCCATAGTGTGTCTTCTAAAGGTGTGACTCTGTTCTGATTTGTAATTCAGTTCAAGTGTAGCGATTTTGACATTCCCTCTATAAGCGATATATTAGGATAAGTGTCTTTTTCTGTGTGACTTATTTCACTTAGAATCATCGTATCTAAATCCACTCATCATGCTGCTAACTAGCCTTATGACATTGATTTCATGGCTGAGTCATATTCCATTGTGCCAAGTACCACCATTTCTTTATCCATTTTTCTCTTTCCTGGGATATTGAAGGTGTTCCAAAGCGGAGGTTCTTGGAAACAGAGCAGCCGTAAACTTTAGGGTGCCTGTGTCTTGTTGATTTTTAGTTTTCCCAATTTATACGCCCATGAGTGGAAGTGCCCTATGCTCTCTACGCTGTGTTTATTACTTGTTTCAGGACACACCGTACTCTTCTCCAGAGTGCCTGTTGGCAATTTATATCCCGCCCATCAGCGTAGCAAGGCTCCCATGTCTCCATGGCCTGTCCTGCTTTTCTGGTTTTTACTGTTTGTTCAGCATGGCCCTTTTGACCGAGGGCAAGCGAGACTTCTTTGTAGCGCTGATTTGCCCTTCCGGCTTGCTTGGTTGGCCAAAAAGGGCGTATGCGTTTTTTCCTGAATATATTCAGGAAAAAACGCATACGCCCTTTTTGGCCAAGGGCATCATTGTCAACGTTTTGCCGCTTTTCATGTGCTTTAAAGGCGAGTCGAATCTACCTCCTGAAATCTGTTTCCTGCAAATCTGCCTTGCTTTCAAATCCTCTTCGTTGCCTTCCCTCAATATATTTGTGGACGAGAGTTCTCATTTATAACTCTGCACGTTTGTGAATTGCAGTGCCCCTGAGCTCCATTTGTCTCCTCGCTTTTTTGGGAGCTGGCCGCAAAAGCGCAGGATTGCTTCAGGCCCTATTTTGGTTCTGGGGGGCAGGCTGAGCCTGTGGTTCATTCTTCTTCCTGATGGGAAAATGGAGTGACCTGTGCCTGTCCCAATACCTAGGGCTAGTCTTTCGTTGGTTCCCCGTCTTCCCGTTCATCCTCAGGACAAATTGCAACCTGGACGAAACAGTAGGTTAAAGGTGCTGATTCTCCAAGTAGGGAGATGGTTAGTCAAGCGGCTGGAATGGTGAACCCGAGCACAAGGAGAGGAGAAATGAGGTGCGTTTTGGAAACCTTTCCCGATCTCACGGCATACCATCTTCTGGCTTTCCCATGCATGTTTTGATGTAGGAACATTCCCTTGTACCTGGAGATTTGAGACCCATGGGGTGTGTTCCCCGCAGTGTTACTTTAAAGTATCTGCGTTTGCTCACCCAACCTCACCAATCCTCTTAGCCCCAAGAGTGTCCAGCCTTATGTCTCATCCAGCTGTGGGTCTAGATATGGTCAATCCAGGTTGCATCATAGACCCTGAACGGATTTTGTAAGAATTTCTCTCTCTTTCACTGTCTTTGTTTTGTGGGTTTTTTAAAGTAATTTATGTTTAGAATCGGGCTTGGCTGCTTTTCCCTGCTGTGTTGATGCCGCTTTACACCCTCTTGATTCACTTGCAGAGAGATATCGATACATAGGTTTTCAGATTCTTACTAGTCAGATATATTCTTGTGTGGTGACTAGGGTGTGTTGAGTCCAGTTCACTGAGCAGGGAGTAGGCCTTGTCTATTACATATTTGGCTTATGGAGCGGTCTCTGAGCTAATTTCAAACCCTTGTTTTATGCATCACCCCACCTCACCTTTCCCGTTAAGCAGCCATAGTGTGTCTTCTAAAGGTGTGACTCTGTTCTGTTTTGTAATTCAGTTCAAGTGTAGCGATTTTGACATTCCCTCTATAAGCGATATCTTAGGATAAGTGTCTTTTTCTGTGTGACTTATTTCACTTAGAATCATCGTATCTAAATCCACTCATCATGCTGCTAACTAGCCTTATGACATTGATTTCATGGCTGAGTGATATTCCATTGTGCCAAGTACCACCATTTCTTTATCCATTTTTCTCTTTCCTGGGATATTGAAGGTGTACCGAAGTGGAGGTTCTTGGAAACAGAGCAGCCGTAAACTTTAGGGTGCCTGTGTCTTGTTGATTTTTAGTTTTCCCAATTTATACGCCCATGAGTGGAAGTGCCCTATGCTCTCTACGCTGTGTTTATTACTTGTTTCAGGACACACCGTACTCTTCTCCAGAGTGCCTGTTGGCAATTTATATCCCGCCCATCAGCGTAGCAAGGCTCCCATGTCTCCATGGCCTGTCCTGCTTTTCTGGTTTTTACTGTTTGTTCAGCATGGCCCTTTTGACCGAGGGCAAGCGAGACTTCTTTGTAGCGCTGATTTGCCCTTCCGGCTTGCTTGGTTGGCCAAAAAGGGCGTATGCGTTTTTTCCTGAATATATTCAGGAAAAAACGCATACGCCCTTTTTGGCCAAGGGCATCATTGTCAACGTTTTGCCGCTTTTCATGTGCTTTAAAGGCGAGTCGAATCTACCTCCTGAAATCTGTTTCCTGCAAATCTGCCTTGCTTTCAAATCCTCTTCGTTGCCTTCCCTCAATATATTTGTGGACGAGAGTTCTCATTTATAACTCTGCACGTTTGTGAATTGCAGTGCCCCTGAGCTCCATTTGTCTCCTCGCTTTTTTGGGAGCTGGCCGCAAAAGCGCAGGATTGCTTCAGGCCCTATTTTGGTTCTGGGAGGCAGGCTGAGCCTGTGGTTCATTCTTCTTCCTGATGGGAAAATGGAGTGACCTGTGCCTGTCCCAACACCTAGGGCTAGTCTTTCGTTGGTTCCCCGTCTTCCCGTTCATCCTCAGGACAAATTGCAACCTGGACGAAACAGTAGGTTAAAGGTGCTGATTCTTCAAGTAGGGAGATGGTTAGTCAAGCGGCTGGAATGGTGAACCCGAGCACAAGGAGAGGAGAAATGAGGTGCGTTTTGGAAACCTTTCCCGATCTCACGGCATACCATCTTCTGGCTTTCCCATGCATGTTTTGATGTAGGAAGATTCCCTTGTACCTGGAGATTTGAGACCCATGGGGTGTGTTCCCCGCAGTGTTACTTTAAAGTATCTGCGTTTGCTCACCCAACCTCACCAATCCTCTCAGCCCCAAGAGTGTCCAGCCTTATGTCTCATCCAGCTGTGGGTCTAGATATGGTCAATCCAGGTTGCATCATAGACCCTGAATGGATTTTGTTAGAATTTCTCTCTCTTTCACTGTCTTTGTTTTGTGGGTTTTTTAAAGTAATTTATGTTTAGAATCGGGCTTGGCTGCATTTCCCTGCTGTGTTGATGCCGCTTTACACCCTCTTGATTCACTTGCAGAGAGATATCGATACATAGGTTTTCAGATTCTTACTAGTCAGATATATTCTTGTGTGGTGACTAGGGTGTGTTGAGTCCAGTTCACTGAGCAGGGAGTAGGCCTTGTCTATTACATATTTGGCTTATGGAGCGGTCTCTGAGCTAATTTCAAACCCTTGTTTTATGCATCACCCCACCTCACCTTTCCCGTTAAGCAGCCATAGTGTGTCTTCTAAAGGTGTGACTCTGTTCTGTTTTGTAATTCAGTTCAAGTGTAGCGATTTTGACATTCCCTCTATAAGCGATATCTTAGGATAAGTGTCTTTTTCTGTGTGACTTATTTCACTTAGAATCATCGTATCTAAATCCACTCATCATGCTGCTAACTAGCCTTATGACATTGATTTCATGGCTGAGTGATATTCCATTGTGCCAAGTACCACCATTTCTTTATCCATTTTTCTCTTTCCTGGGATATTGAAGGTGTACCGAAGTGGAGGTTCTTGGAAACAGAGCAGCCGTAAACTTTAGGGTGCCTGTGTCTTGTTGATTTTTAGTTTTCCCAATTTATACGCCCTTGAGTGGAAGTGCCCTATGCTCTCTACGCTGTGTTTATTACTTGTTTCAGGACACACCGTACTCTTCTCCAGAGTGCCTGTTGGCAATTTACATCCCGCCCATCAGCGTAGCAAGGCTCCCATGTCTCCATGGCCTGTCCTGCTTTTCTGGTTTTTACACTTTGTTCAGCATGGCCCTTTTGACCGAGGGCAAGCGAGACTTCTTTGTAGCGCTGATTTGCCCTTCCGGCTTGCTTGGTTGGCCAAAAAGGGCGTATGCGTTTTTTCCTGAATATATTCAGGATAAAACGCATACGCCCTTTTTGGCCAAGGGCATCATTGTCAACGTTTTGCCGCTTTTCATGTGCTTTAAAGGCGAGTCGAATCTACCTCCTGAAATCTGTTTCCTGCAAATCTGCCTTGCTTTCAAATCCTCTTCGTTGCCTTCCCTCAATATATTTGTGGACGAGAGTTCTCATTTATAACTCTGCACGTTTGTGAATTGCAGTGCCCCTGAGCTCCATTTGTCTCCTCGCTTTTTTGGGAGCTGGCCGCAAAAGCGCAGGATTGCTTCAGGCCCTATTTTGGTTCTGGGGGGCAGGCTGAGCCTGTGGTTCATTCTTCTTCCTGATGGGAAAATGGAGTGACCTGTGCCTGTCCCAACACCTAGGGCTAGTCTTTCGTTGGTTCCCCGTCTTCCCGTTCATCCTCAGGACAAATTGCAACCTGGACGAAACAGTAGGTTAAAGGTGCTGATTCTCCAAGTAGGGAGATGGTTAGTCAAGCGGCTGGAATGGCGAACCCGAGCACAAGGAGAGGAGAAATGAGGTGCGTTTCAGAAACCTTTCCCGATCTCACGGCATACCATCTTCTGGCTTTCCCATGCATGTTTTGATGTAGGAAGATGCCCTTGTACCTGGAGATTTGAGACCCATGGGGTGTGTTCCCCGCAGTGTTACTTTAAAGTATCTGCGTTTGCTCACCCAACCTCACCAATCCTCTCAGCCCCAAGAGTGTCCAGCCTTATGTCTCATCCAGCTGTGGGTCTAGATATGGTCAATCCAGGTTGCATCATAGACCCTGAACGGATTTTGTAAGAATTTCTCTCTCTTTCACTGTCTTTGTTTTGTGGGTTTTTTAAAGTAATTTATGTTTAGAATCGGGCTTGGCTGCTTTTCCCTGCTGTGTTGATGCCGCTTTACACCCTCTTGATTCACTTGCAGAGAGATATCGATACATAGGTTTTCAGATTCTTACTAGTCAGATATATTCTTGTGTGGTGACTAGGGTGTGTTGAGTCCAGTTCACTGAGCAGGGAGTAGGCCTTGTCTATTACATATTTGGCTTATGGAGCGGTCTCTGAGCTAATTTCAAACCCTTGTTTTATGCATCACCCCACCTCACCTTTCCCGTTAAGCAGCCATAGTGTGTCTTCTAAAGGTGTGACTCTGTTCTGTTTTGTAATTCAGTTCAAGTGTAGCGATTTTGACATTCCCTCTATAAGCGATATCTTAGGATAAGTGTCTTTTTCTGTGTGACTTATTTCACTTAGAATCATCGTATCTAAATCCACTCATCATGCTGCTAACTAGCCTTATGACATTGATTTCATGGCTGAGTGATATTCCATTGTGCCAAGTACCACCATTTCTTTATCCATTTTTCTCTTTCCTGGGATATTGAAGGTGTACCGAAGTGGAGGTTCTTGGAAACAGAGCAGCCGTAAACTTTAGGGTGCCTGTGTCTTGTTGATTTTTAGTTTTCCCAATTTATACGCCCTTGAGTGGAAGTGCCCTATGCTCTCTACGCTGTGTTTATTACTTGTTTCAGGACACACCGTACTCCTCTCCAGAGTGCCTGTTGGCAATTTACATCCCGCCCATCAGCGTAGCAAGGCTCCCATGTCTCCATGGCCTGTCCTGCTTTTCTGGTTTTTACACTTTGTTCAGCATGGCCCTTTTGACCGAGGGCAAGCGAGACTTCTTTGTAGCGCTGATTTGCCCTTCTGGCTTGCTTGGTTGGCCAAAAAGGGCGTATGCGTTTTTTCCTGAATATATTCATGATAAAACGCATACGCCCTTTTTGGCCAAGGGCATCATTGTCAACGTTTTGCCGCTTTTCATGTGCTTTAAAGGCGAGTCGAATCTACCTCCTGAAATCTGTTTCCTGCAAATCTGCCTTGCTTTCAAATCCTCTTCGTTGCCTTCCCTCAATATATTTGTGGACGAGAGTTCTCATTTATAACTCTGCACGTTTGTGAATTGCAGTGCCCCTGAGCTCCATTTGTCTCCTCGCTTTTTTGGGAGCTGGCCGCAAAAGCGCAGGATTGCTTCAGGCCCTATTTTGGTTCTGGGGGGCAGGCTGAGCCTGTGGTTCATTCTTCTTCCTGATGGGAAAATGGAGTGACCTGTGCCTGTCCCAACACCTAGGGCTAGTCTTTCGTTGGTTCCCCGTCTTCCCGTTCATCCTCAGGACAAATTGCAACCTGGACGAAACAGTAGGTTAAAGGTGCTGATTCTCCAAGTAGGGAGATGGTTAGTCAAGCGGCTGAAATGGCGAACCCGAGCACAAGGAGAGGAGAAATGAGGTGCGTTTCAGAAAACCTTTCCGATCTCACGGCATACCATCTTCTGGGTTTCCCATGCATGTTTTGATGTAGAAGATGCCCTTGTACCTGGAGATTTGAGACCCATGGGGGTGTGTTCCCCGCAGTGTTACTTTAAAGTATCTGCGTTTGCCTCACCCAACCTCACCAATCCTCTCAGCCCCAAGAGTGTCAGCCTTCTGTCTCATCCAGCTGTGGTTCTAGATATGGTCAATCCAGGTTGCATCAGAGACCCTGAACGGATTTTGTAAGAATTTCTCTCTCTTTCACTGTCTTTGTTTTGTGGGTTTTTTAAAGTAATTTATGTTTAGAATCGGGCTTGGCTGCTTTTCCCTGCTGTGTTGATGCCGCTTTACACCCTCTTGATTCACTTGCAGAGAGATATCGATACATAGGTTTCAGATTCTTACTAGTCAGATATATTCTTGTGTGGTGACTAGGGGGTGTTGAGTCCAGTTCACTGAGCAGGGAGTAGGCCTTGTCTATTACATATTTGGCTTATGGAGCGGTCTCTGAGCTAATTTCAAACCCCTGTTTTATGCATCACCCCACCTCACCTTTCCCCGTTAAGCAGCCATAGTGTGTCTTCTAAAGGTGTGACTCTGTTCTGTTTTGTAATTCAGTTCAAGTGTAGCGATTTTGACATTCCCTCTATAAGCGATATCTTAGGATAAGTGTCTTTTTCTGTGTGACTTATTCACTTAGAATCATCGTATCTAAATCCACTCATCATGCTGCTAACTAGCCTTATGACATTGATTTCATGCTGAGTGATATTCCATTGTGCCAAGTACCACCATTTCTTTATCCATTTTTCTCTTTCCTGGGATATTGAAGGTGTACCGAAGTGGAGGTTCTTGGAAACAGAGCAGCCGTAAACTTTAGGGTGCCTGTGTCTTGTTGATTTTTAGTTTTCCAATTTATACGCCCATGAGTGGAAGTGCCCTATGCTCTCTACGCTGTGTTTATTACTTGTTTCAGGACACACCGTACTCTTCTCCAGAGTGCCTGTTGCAATTTATATCCCGCCCATCAGCGTAGCAAGGCTCCCATGTCTCCATGGCCTGTCCTGCTTTTCTGGTTTTTACTGTTTGTTCAGCATGGCCGTTTTGACCGAGGGCAAGCGAGACTTCTTTGTAGCGCTGATTTGCCCTTCCGGCTTGCTTGGTTGGCCAAAAGGGCGTATGCGTTTTTTCCTGAATATATTCAGGAAAAAACGCATACGCCCTTTTTGGCCAAGGGCATCATTGTCAACGTTTTGCCGCTTTTCATGTGCTTTAAAGGCGAGTCGAATCTACCTCCTGAAATCTGTTTCCCTGCAAATCTGCCTTGCTTTCAAATCCTCTTCGTTGCCTTCCCTCAATATATTTGTGGACGAGAGTTCTCATTTATAACTCTGCACGTTTGTGAATTGCAGTGCCCCTGAGCTCCATTTGTCTCCTCGCTTTTTTGGGAGCTGGCCGCAAAAGCGCAGGATTGCTTCAGGCCCTATTTGGTTCCGGGGGGCAGGCTGAGCCTGTGGTTCATTCTTCATCCTGATGGGAAAATGGAGTGACCTGTGCCTGTCCCAATACCTAGGGCTAGTCTTTCGTTGGTTCCACCGTCTCTCCGTTCATCCTCAGGACAAATTGCAACCTGGACGAAACAGTAGGTTAAAGGTGCTGATTCTCCAAGTAGGAGATGTTAGTCAAGCGGCTGGAATGGCGAACCCAAGCACAAGGAGAGGAGAAATGAGGTGCGTTTTGGAAACCTTTCCCGATCTCACGGCATACCATCTTCTGGCTTTCCCATGCATGTTTTGATGTAGTAGATTCCCTTGTACCTGGAGATTTGAGACCCATGGGGTGTGTTCCCCGCAGTGTTACTTTAAAGTATCTGCGTTGCTCACCCAACCTCACCAATCCTCTCAGCCCCAAGAGTGTCCAGCCTTTTGTCTCATCCAGCTGTGGGTCTAGATATGGTCAATCCAGGTTGCATCACAGACCCTGAACGGATTTTGTAAGAATTTCTCTCTCTTTCACTGTCTTTGTTTTGTGGGTTTTTTAAAGTAATTTATGTTTAGAATCGGGCTTGGCTGCTTTTCCCTGCTGTTGTTGATGCCGCTTTACACCCTCTTGATTCACTTGCAGAGAGATATCGATACATAGGTTTTCAGATTCTTACTAGTCAGATATATTCTTGTGTGGTGACTAGGGGGTGTTGAGTCCAGTTCACTGAGCAGGGAGTAGGCCCTTGTCTATTACATATTTGGCTTATGGAGCGGTGTCTGAGCTAATTTCAAACCCTTGTTTTATGCATCACCCCACCTCACCTTTCCCGTTAAGCAGCCATAGTGTGTCTTCTAAAGGTGTGACTCTGTTCTGTTTTGTAATTAAGTTCAAGTGTAGCGATTTTGACATTCCCTCTATAAGTGATATCTTAGGATAAGTGTCTTTTTTCTGTGTGACTTATTTCACTTAGAATCATCGTATCTAATCCACTCATCATGCTGCTAACTAGCCTTATGACATTGATTTCATGGCTGAGTGATATTCCACTGTGCCAAGTACCACCATTTCTTTATCCATTTTTCTCTTTCCTGGGATATTGAAGGTGTACCGAAGTGGAGGTTCTTGGAAACAGAGCAGCCGTAACTTTAGGGTGCCTGTGTCTTGTTGATTTTTAGTTTTCCCAATTTATACGCCCTTGAGTGGAAGTGCCCTATGCTCTCTACGCTGTGTTTATTACTTGTTTCAGGACACACCGTACTCTTCTCCAGAGTGCCTGTTGGCAATTTATATCCGCCCATCAGCGTAGCAAGGCTCCCATGTCTCCATGGCCTGTCCTGCTTTTTCTGTTTTTACACTTTGTTCAGCATGGCCCTTTTGACCGAGGGCAAGCGAGACTTCTTTGTAGCGCTGATTTGCCCTTCCGGCTTGCTTAGTTGGCCAAAAGGGCGTATGCGTTTTTTTCCTGAATATATTCAGGAAAAAACGCATACGCCCTTTTTGGCCAAGGGCATCATTGTCAACGTTTTGCCGCTTTTCATGTGCTTTTAAAGGCGAGTCGAATCTAACCTCCTGAAATCTGTTTCCTGCAAATCTGCCTTGCTTTCAAATCCTCTTTGTTGCCTTCCCTCAATATATTTGTGGACGAGAGTTCTCATTTATAACTCTGCACGTTTGTGAATTGCAGTGCCCCTGAGCTCCATTTGTCTCCTCGCATTTTTGGGAGCTGGCCGCAAAAGCGCAGGATTGCTTCAGGCCCTATTTTGGTTCTGGGGGGCAGGATGAGCCTGTGGTTCATTCTTCTTCCTGATGGGAAAATGGAGTGACCTGTGCCTGTCCCAACACCTAGGGCTAGTCTTTCGTTGGTTCCCCGTATTCCCGTTCATCCTCAGGACAAATTGCAACCTGGACGAAACAGTAGGTTAAAGGTGCTGATGCTCCAAGTAGGGAGATGGTTAGTCAAGCGGCTGGAATGGCGAACCCGAGCACAAGGAGAGGAGAAATGAGGTGCGTTTTAGAAAACTTTCCCGATCTCACGGCATACCATCTTCTGGCTTTCCCATGCATGTTTTGATGTAGGAAGATGCCCTTGTACCTGGAGATTTGAGACCCATGGGGTGTGTTCCCCGCAGTGTTACTTTAAAGTATCTGCGTTTGCTCACCCAACCTCACCAATCCTCTCAGCCCCAAGAGTGTCCAGCCTTCTGTCTCATCCAGCTGTGGGTCTAGATATGGTCAATCCAGGTTGCATCAGAGACCCTGAACGGATTTTGTAAGAATTTCTCTCTCTTTCACTGTCTTTGTTTTGTGTGTTTTTTAAAGTAATTTATGTTTAGAATCGGGCTTGGCTGCTTTTCCCTGCTGTGTTGATGCCACTTTACACCCTCTTGATTCACTTGCAGAGAGATATCGATACATAGGTTTTCAGATTCTTACTAGTCAGATATATTCTTGTGTGGTGACTAGGGTGTGTTGAGTCCAGTTCACTGAGCAGGGAGTAGGCCTTGTCTATTACATATTTGGCTTATGGAGCGGTCTCTGAGCTAATTTCAAACCCTTGTTTTATACATCACCCCACCTCACCTTTCCCGTTAAGCAGCCATAGTGTGTCTTCTAAAGGTGTGACTCTGTTCTGTTTTGTAATTCAGTTCAAGTGTAGCGATTTTGACATTCCCTCTATAAGCGATATCTTAGGATAAGTGTCTTTTTCTGTGTGACTTATTTCACTTAGAATCATCGTATCTAAATCCACTCATCATGCTGCTAACTAGCCTTATGACATTGATTTCATGGCTGAGTGATATTCCATTGTGCCAAGTACCACCATTTCTTTATCCATTTTTCTCTTTCCTGGGATATTGAAGGTGTACCGAAGTGGAGGTTCTTGGAAACAGAGCAGCCGTAAACTTTAGGGTGCCTGTGTCTTGTTGATTTTTAGTTTTCCCAATTTATACGCCCTTGAGTGGAAGTGCCCTATGCTCTCTACGCTGTGTTTATTACTTGTTTCAGGACACACCGTACTCCTCTCCAGAGTGCCTGTTGGCAATTTACATCCCGCCCATCAGCGTAGCAAGGCTCCCATGTCTCCATGGCCTGTCCTGCTTTTCTGGTTTTTACACTTTGTTCAGCATGGCCCTTTTGACCGAGGGCAAGCGAGACTTCTTTGTAGCGCTGATTTGCCCTTCTGGCTTGCTTGGTTGGCCAAAAAGGGCGTATGCGTTTTTTCCTGAATATATTCATGATAAAACGCATACGCCCTTTTTGGCCAAGGGCATCATTGTCAACGTTTTGCCGCTTTTCATGTGCTTTAAAGGCGAGTCGAATCTACCTCCTGAAATCTGTTTCCTGCAAATCTGCCTTGCTTTCAAATCCTCTTCGTTGCCTTCCCTCAATATATTTGTGGACGAGAGTTCTCATTTATAACTCTGCACGTTTGTGAATTGCAGTGCCCCTGAGCTCCATTTGTCTCCTCGCTTTTTTGGGAGCTGGCCGCAAAAGCGCAGGATTGCTTCAGGCCCTATTTTGGTTCTGGGGGGCAGGCTGAGCCTGTGGTTCATTCTTCTTCCTGATGGGAAAATGGAGTGACCTGTGCCTGTCCCAACACCTAGGGCTAGTCTTTCGTTGGTTCCCCGTCTTCCCGTTCATCCTCAGGACAAATTGCAACCTGGACGAAACAGTAGGTTAAAGGTGCTGATTCTCCAAGTAGGGAGATGGTTAGTCAAGCGGCTGAAATGGCGAACCCGAGCACAAGGAGAGGAGAAATGAGGTGCGTTTCAGAAACCTTTCCCGATCTCACGGCATACCATCTTCTGGGTTTCCCATGCATGTTTTGATGTAGGAAGATGCCCTTGTACCTGGAGATTTGAGACCCATGGGGTGTGTTCCCCGCAGTGTTACTTTAAAGTATCTGCGTTTGCTCACCCAACCTCACCAATCCTCTCAGCCCCAAGAGTGTCCAGCCTTCTGTCTCATCCAGCTGTGGTTCTAGATATGGTCAATCCAGGTTGCATCAGAGACCCTGAACGGATTTTGTAAGAATTTCTCTCTCTTTCACTGTCTTTGTTTTGTGGGTTTTTTAAAGTAATTTATGTTTAGAATCGGGCTTGGCTGCTTTTCCCTGCTGTGTTGATGCCGCTTTACACCCTCTTGATTCACTTGCAGAGAGATATCGATACATAGGTTTTCAGATTCTTACTAGTCAGATATATTCTTGTGTGGTGACTAGGGGGTGTTGAGTCCAGTTCACTGAGCAGGGAGTAGGCCTTGTCTATTACATATTTGGCTTATGGAGCGGTCTCTGAGCTAATTTCAAACCCCTGTTTTATGCATCACCCCACCTCACCTTTCCCGTTAAGCAGCCATAGTGTGTCTTCTAAAGGTGTGACTCTGTTCTGTTTTGTAATTCAGTTCAAGTGTAGCGATTTTGACATTCCCTCTATAAGCGATATCTTAGGATAAGTGTCTTTTTCTGTGTGACTTATTTCACTTAGAATCATCGTATCTAAATCCACTCATCATGCTGCTAACTAGCCTTATGACATTGATTTCATGGCTGAGTGATATTCCATTGTGCCAAGTACCACCATTTCTTTATCCATTTTTCTCTTTCCTGGGATATTGAAGGTGTACCGAAGTGGAGGTTCTTGGAAACAGAGCAGCCGTAAACTTTAGGGTGCCTGTGTCTTGTTGATTTTTAGTTTTCCCAATTTATACGCCCTTGAGTGGAAGTGCCCTATGCTCTCTACGCTGTGTTTATTACTTGTTTCAGGACACACCGTACTCTTCTCCAGAGTGCCTGTTGGCAATTTATATCCCGCCCATCAGCGTAGCAAGGCTCCCATGTCTCCATGGCCTGTCCTGCTTTTCTGGTTTTTACTGTTTGTTCAGCATGGCCGTTTTGACCGAGGGCAAGCGAGACTTCTTTGTAGCGCTGATTTGCCCTTCCGGCTTGCTTGGTTGGCCAAAAAGGGCGTATGCGTTTTTTCCTGAATATATTCAGGAAAAAACGCATACGCCCTTTTTGGCCAAGGGCATCATTGTCAACGTTTTGCCGCTTTTCATGTGCTTTAAAGGCGAGTCGAATCTACCTCCTGAAATCTGTTTCCTGCAAATCTGCCTTGCTTTCAAATCCTCTTCGTTGCCTTCCCTCAATATATTTGTGGACGAGAGTTCTCATTTATAACTCTGCACGTTTGTGAATTGCAGTGCCCCTGAGCTCCATTTGTCTCCTCGCTTTTTTGGGAGCTGGCCGCAAAAGCGCAGGATTGCTTCAGGCCCTATTTTGGTTCCGGGGGGCAGGCTGAGCCTGTGGTTCATTCTTCTTCCTGATGGGAAAATGGAGTGACCTGTGCCTGTCCCAATACCTAGGGCTAGTCTTTCGTTGGTTCCCCGTCTTCCCGTTCATCCTCAGGACAAATTGCAACCTGGACGAAACAGTAGGTTAAAGGTGCTGATTCTCCAAGTAGGGAGATGGTTAGTCAAGCGGCTGGAATGGCGAACCCAAGCACAAGGAGAGGAGAAATGAGGTGCGTTTTGGAAACCTTTCCCGATCTCACGGCATACCATCTTCTGGCTTTCCCATGCATGTTTTGATGTAGGAAGATTCCCTTGTACCTGGAGATTTGAGACCCATGGGGTGTGTTCCCCGCAGTGTTACTTTAAAGTATCTGCGTTTGCTCACCCAACCTCACCAATCCTCTCAGCCCCAAGAGTGTCCAGCCTTTTGTCTCATCCAGCTGTGGGTCTAGATATGGTCAATCCAGGTTGCATCACAGACCCTGAACGGATTTTGTAAGAATTTCTCTCTCTTTCACTGTCTTTGTTTTGTTGGTTTTTTAAAGTAATTTATGTTTAGAATCGGGCTTGGCTGCTTTTCCCTGCTGTGTTGATGCCGCTTTACACCCTCTTGATTCACTTGCAGAGAGATATCGATACATAGGTTTTCAGATTCTTACTAGTCAGATATATTCTTGTGTGGTGACTAGGGGGTGTTGAGTCCAGTTCACTGAGCAGGGAGTAGGCCTTGTCTATTACATATTTGGCTTATGGAGCGGTGTCTGAGCTAATTTCAAACCCTTGTTTTATGCATCACCCCACCTCACCTTTCCCGTTAAGCAGCCATAGTGTGTCTTCTAAAGGTGTGACTCTGTTCTGTTTTGTAATTCAGTTCAAGTGTAGCGATTTTGACATTCCCTCTATAAGTGATATCTTAGGATAAGTGTCTTTTTCTGTGTGACTTATTTCACTTAGAATCATCGTATCTAAATCCACTCATCATGCTGCTAACTAGCCTTATGACATTGATTTCATGGCTGAGTGATATTCCACTGTGCCAAGTACCACCATTTCTTTATCCATTTTTCTCTTTCCTGGGATATTGAAGGTGTACCGAAGTGGAGGTTCTTGGAAACAGAGCAGCCGTAAACTTTAGGGTGCCTGTGTCTTGTTGATTTTTAGTTTTCCCAATTTATACGCCCTTGAGTGGAAGTGCCCTATGCTCTCTACGCTGTGTTTATTACTTGTTTCAGGACACACCGTACTCTTCTCCAGAGTGCCTGTTGGCAATTTATATCCCGCCCATCAGCGTAGCAAGGCTCCCATGTCTCCATGGCCTGTCCTGCTTTTCTGGTTTTTACACTTTGTTCAGCATGGCCCTTTTGACCGAGGGCAAGCGAGACTTCTTTGTAGCGCTGATTTGCCCTTCCGGCTTGCTTAGTTGGCCAAAAAGGGCGTATGCGTTTTTTCCTGAATATATTCAGGAAAAAACGCATACGCCCTTTTTGGCCAAGGGCATCATTGTCAACGTTTTGCCGCTTTTCATGTGCTTTAAAGGCGAGTCGAATCTACCTCCTGAAATCTGTTTCCTGCAAATCTGCCTTGCTTTCAAATCCTCTTTGTTGCCTTCCCTCAATATATTTGTGGACGAGAGTTCTCATTTATAACTCTGCACGTTTGTGAATTGCAGTGCCCCTGAGCTCCATTTGTCTCCTCGCATTTTTGGGAGCTGGCCGCAAAAGCGCAGGATTGCTTCAGGCCCTATTTTGGTTCTGGGGGGCAGGATGAGCCTGTGGTTCATTCTTCTTCCTGATGGGAAAATGGAGTGACCTGTGCCTGTCCCAACACCTAGGGCTAGTCTTTCGTTGGTTCCCCGTATTCCCGTTCATCCTCAGGACAAATTGCAACCTGGACGAAACAGTAGGTTAAAGGTGCTGATGCTCCAAGTAGGGAGATGGTTAGTCAAGCGGCTGGAATGGCGAACCCGAGCACAAGGAGAGGAGAAATGAGGTGCGTTTTAGAAAACTTTCCCGATCTCACGGCATACCATCTTCTGGCTTTCCCATGCATGTTTTGATGTAGGAAGATGCCCTTGTACCTGGAGATTTGAGACCCATGGGGTGTGTTCCCCGCAGTGTTACTTTAAAGTATCTGCGTTTGCTCACCCAACCTCACCAATCCTCTCAGCCCCAAGAGTGTCCAGCCTTCTGTCTCATCCAGCTGTGGGTCTAGATATGGTCAATCCAGGTTGCATCAGAGACCCTGAACGGATTTTTTAAGAATTTCTCTCTCTTTCACTGTCTTTGTTTTGTGTGTTTTTTAAAGTAATTTATGTTTAGAATCGGGCTTGGCTGCTTTTCCCTGCTGTGTTGATGCCACTTTACACCCTCTTGATTCACTTGCAGAGAGATATCGATACATAGGTTTTCAGATTCTTACTAGTCAGATATATTCTTGTGTGGTGACTAGGGTGTGTTGAGTCCAGTTCACTGAGCAGGGAGTAGGCCTTGTCTATTACATATTTGGCTTATGGAGCGGTCTCTGAGCTAATTTCAAACCCTTGTTTTATACATCACCCCACCTCACCTTTCCCGTTAAGCAGCCATAGTGTGTCTTCTAAAGGTGTGACTCTGTTCTGTTTTGTAATTCAGTTCAAGTGTAGCGATTTTGACATTCCCTCTATAAGCGATATCTTAGGATAAGTGTCTTTTTCTGTGTGACTTATTTCACTTAGAATCATCGTATCTAAATCCACTCATCATGCTGCTAACTAGCCTTATGACATTGATTTCATGGCTGAGTGATATTCCATTGTGCCAAGTACCACCATTTCTTTATCCATTTTTCTCTTTCCTGGGATATTGAAGGTGTACCGAAGTGGAGGTTCTTGGAAACAGAGCAGCCGTAAACTTTAGGGTGCCTGTGTCTTGTTGATTTTTAGTTTTCCCAATTTATACGCCCATGAGTGGAAGTGCCCTATGCTCTCTACGCTGTGTTTATTACTTGTTTCAGGACACACCGTACTCTTCTCCAGAGTGCCTGTTGGAAATTTACATCCCGCCCATCAGCGTAGCAAGGCTCCCATGTCTCCATGGCCTGTCCTGCTTTTCTGGTTTTTACACTTTGTTCAGCATGGCCCTTTTGACCGAGGGCAAGCGAGACTTCTTTGTAGCGCTGATTTGCCCTTCCGGCTTGCTTAGTTGGCCAAAAAGGGCGTATGCGTTTTTTCCTGAATATATTCAGGAAAAAACGCATACGCCCTTTTTGGCCAAGGGCATCATTGTCAACGTTTTGCCGCTTTTCATGTGCTTTAAAGGCGAGTCGAATCTACCTCCTGAAATCTGTTTCCTGCAAATCTGCCTTGCTTTCAAATCCTCTTTGTTGCCTTCCCTCAATATATTTGTGGACGAGAGTTCTCATTTATAACTCTGCACGTTTGTGAATTGCAGTGCCCCTGAGCTCCATTTGTCTCCTCGCATTTTTGGGAGCTGGCCGCAAAAGCGCAGGATTGCTTCAGGCCCTATTTTGGTTCTGGGGGGCAGGATGAGCCTGTGGTTCATTCTTCTTCCTGATGGGAAAATGGAGTGACCTGTGCCTGTCCCAACACCTAGGGCTAGTCTTTCGTTGGTTCCCCGTATTCCCGTTCATCCTCAGGACAAATTGCAACCTGGACGAAACAGTAGGTTAAAGGTGCTGATGCTCCAAGTAGGGAGATGGTTAGTCAAGCGGCTGGAATGGCGAACCCGAGCACAAGGAGAGGAGAAATGAGGTGCGTTTTAGAAAACTTTCCCGATCTCACGGCATACCATCTTCTGGCTTTCCCATGCATGTTTTGATGTAGGAAGATGCCCTTGTACCTGGAGATTTGAGACCCATGGGGTGTGTTCCCCGCAGTGTTACTTTAAAGTATCTGCGTTTGCTCACCCAACCTCACCAATCCTCTCAGCCCCAAGAGTGTCCAGCCTTCTGTCTCATCCAGCTGTGGGTCTAGATATGGTCAATCCAGGTTGCATCAGAGACCCTGAATGGATTTTGTAAGAATTTCTCTCTCTTTCACTGTCTTTGTTTTGTGTGTTTTTTAAAGTAATTTATGTTTAGAATCGGGCTTGGCTGCTTTTCCCTGCTGTGTTGATGCCACTTTACACCCTCTTGATTCACTTGCAGAGAGATATCGATACATAGGTTTTCAGATTCTTACTAGTCAGATATATTCTTGTGTGGTGACTAGGGTGTGTTGAGTCCAGTTCACTGAGCAGGGAGTAGGCCTTGTCTATTACATATTTGGCTTATGGAGCGGTCTCTGAGCTAATTTCAAACCCTTGTTTTATACATCACCCCACCTCACCTTTCCCGTTAAGCAGCCATAGTGTGTCTTCTAAAGGTGTGACTCTGTTCTGTTTTGTAATTCAGTTCAAGTGTAGCGATTTTGACATTCCCTCTATAAGCGATATCTTAGGATAAGTGTCTTTTTCTGTGTGACTTATTTCACTTAGAGTCATCGTACCTAAATCCACTCATCATGCTGCTAACTAGCCTTATGACATTGATTTCATGGCTGAGTGATATTCCATTGTGCCAAGTACCACCATTTCTTTATCCATTTTTCTCTTTCCTGGGATATTGAAGGTGTACCGAAGTGGAGGTTCTTGGAAACAGAGCAGCCGTAAACTTTAGGGTGCCTGTGTCTTGTTGATTTTTAGTTTTCCCAATTTATACGCCCATGAGTGGAAGTGCCCTATGCTCTCTACGCTGTGTTTATTACTTGTTTCAGGACACACCGTACTCTTCTCCAGAGTGCCTGTTGGAAATTTACATCCCGCCCATCAGCGTAGCAAGGCTCCCATGTCTCCATGGCCTGTCCTGCTTTTCTGGATTTTACACTTTGTTCAGCATGGCCCTTTTGACCGAGGGCAAGCGAGACTTCTTTGTAGCGCTGATTTGCCCTTCCGGCTTGCTTGGTTGGCCAAAAAGGGCGTATGCGTTTTTTCCCGAATATATTCAGGAAAAAACGCATACGCCCTTTTTGGCCAAGGGCATCATTGTCAACGTTTTGCCGCTTTTCATGTGCTTTAAAGGCGAGTCGAATCTACCTCCTGAAATCTGTTTCCTGCAAATCTGCCTTGCTTTCAAATCCTCTTCGTTGCCTTCCCTCAATATATTTGTGGACGAGAGTTCTCATTTATAACTCTGCACGTTTGTGAATTGCAGTGCCCCTGAGCTCCATTTGTCTCCTCGCTTTTTTGGGAGCTGGCCGCAAAAGTGCAGGATTGCTTCAGGCCCTATTTTGGTTCTGGGGGGCAGGCTGAGCCTGTGGTTCATTCTTCTTCCTGATGGGAAAATGGAGTGACCTGTGCCTGTCCCAACACCTAGGGCTAGTCTTTCGTTGGTTCCCCGTCTTCCCGTTCATCCTCAGGACAAATTGCAACCTGGACGAAACAGTAGGTTAAAGGTGCTGATTCTCCAAGTAGGGAGATGGTTAGTCAAGCGGCTGGAATGGCGAACCCGAGCACAAGGAGAGGAGAAATGAGGTGCGTTTTAGAAACCTTTCCCGATCTCACGGCATACCATCTTCTGGCTTTCCCATGCATGTTTTGATGTAGGAAGATTCCCTT
The DNA here is from genome assembly GCF_028564815.1 of Eubalaena glacialis. NCBI lineage: Eukaryota > Metazoa > Chordata > Mammalia > Artiodactyla > Balaenidae > Eubalaena > Eubalaena glacialis. The sequence goes on from NW_026871490.1 coordinate 107,290, forward strand.
GTACCTGGAGATTTGAGACCCATGGGGTGTGTTCCCCGCAGTGTTACTTTAAAGTATCTGCGTTTGCTCACCCAACCTCACCAATCCTCTCAGCCCCAAGAGTGTCCAGCCTTCTGTCTCATCCAGCTGTGGGTCTAGATATGGTCAATCCAGGTTGCATCAGAGACCCTGAACGGATTTTGTAAGAATTTCTCTCTCTTTCACTGTCTTTGTTTTGTGGGTATTTTAAAGTAATTTATGTTTAGAAACGGGCTTGGCTGCTTTTCCCTGCTGTGTTGATGCCGCTTTACACCCTCTTGATTCACTTGCAGAGAGATATCGATACATAGGTTTTCAGATTCTTACTAGTCAGATATATTCTTGTGTGGTGACTAGGGTGTGTTGAGTCCAGTTCACTGAGCAGGGAGTAGGCCTTGTCTATTACATATTTGGCTTATGGAGCGGTCTCTGAGCTAATTTCAAACCCCTGTTTTATGCATCACCCCACCTCACCTTTCCCGTTAAGCAGCCATAGTGTGTCTTCTAAAGGTGTGACTCTGTTCTGTTTGTAATTCAGTTCAAGTGTAGCGATTTTGACATTCCCTCTATAAGCGATATCTTAGGATAAGTGTCTTTTTCTGTGTGACTTATTTCACTTAGAATCATCGTACCTAAATCCACTCATCATGCTGCTAACTAGCCTTATGACATTGATTTCATGGCTGAGTGATATTCCATTGTGCCAAGTACCACCATTTCTTTATCCATTTTTCTCTTTCCTGGGATATTGAAGGTGTACCGAAGCGGAGGTTCTTGGAAGCAGAGCAGCTGTAAACTTTAGGGTGCCTGTGTCTTGTTGATTTTTAGTTTTCCCAATTTATACGCCCATGAGTGGAAGTGCCCTATGCTCTCTACGCTGTGTTTATTACTTGTTTCAGGACACACCGTACTCTTCTCCAGAGTGCCTTTTGGCAATTTATATCCCGCCCATCAGCGTAGCAAGGCTCCCATGTCTCCATGGCCTGTCCTGCTTTTCTGGTTTTTACTGTTTGTTCAGCATGGCCCTTTTGACCGAGGGCAAGCGAGACTTCTTTGTAGCGCTGATTTGCCCTTCCGGCTTGCTTGGTTGGCCAAAAAGGGCGTATGCGTTTTTTCCTGAATATATTCAGGAAAAAACGCATACGCCCTTTTTGGCCAAGGGCATCATTGTCAACGTTTTGCCGCTTTTCATGTGCTTTAAAGGCGAGTCGAATCTACCTCCTGAAATCTGTTTCCTGCAAATCTGCCTTGCTTTCAAATCCTCTTCGTTGCCTTCCCTCAATATATTTGTGGACGAGAGTTCTCATTTATAACTCTGCACGTTTGTGAATTGCAGTGCCCCTGAGCTCCATTTGTCTCCTCGCTTTTTTGGGAGCTGGCCGCAAAAGCGCAGGATTGCTTCAGGCCCTATTTTGGTTCTGGGGGGCAGGCTGAGCCTGTGGTTCATTCTTCTTCCTGATGGGAAAATGGAGTGACCTGTGCCTGTCCCAATACCTAGGGCTAGTCTTTCGTTGGTTCCCCGTCTTCCCGTTCATCCTCAGGACAAATTGCAACCTGGACGAAACAGTAGGTTAAAGGTGCTGATTCTCCAATAGGGAGATGGTTAGTCAAGCGGCTGGAATGGCGAACCCGAGCACAAGGAGAGGAGAAATGAGGTGCGTTTTGGAAACCTTTCCCGATCTCACGGCATACCATCTTCTGGCTTTCCCATGCATGTTTTGATGTAGGAAGATGCCCTTGTACCTGGAGATTTGAGACCCATGGGGTGTGTTCCCCGCAGTGTTACTTTAAAGTATCTGCGTTTGCTCACCCAACCTCACCAATCCTCTCAGCCCCAAGAGTGTCCAGCCTTATGTCTCATCCAGCTGTGGGTCTAGATATGGTCAATCCAGGTTGCATCACAGACCCTGAACGGATTTTGTAAGAATTTCTCTCTCTTTCACTGTCTTTGTTTTGTGGGTTTTTTAAAGTAATTTATGTTTAGAATCGGGCTTGGCTGCTTTTCCCTGCTGTGTTGATGCCGCTTTACACCCTCTTGATTCACTTGCAGAGAGATATCGATACATAGGTTTTCAGATTCATACTAGTCAGATATATTCTTGTGTGGTGACTAGGGTGTGTTGAGTCCAGTTCACTGAGCAGGGAGTAGGCCTTGTCTATTACATATTTGGCTTATGGAGCGGTCTCTGAGCTAATTTCAAACCCTTGTTTTATGCATCACCCCACCTCACCTTTCCCGTTAAGCACCCATAGTGTGTCTTCTAAAGGTGTGACTCTGTTCTGTTTTGTAATTCAGTTCAAGTGTAGCGATTTTGACATTCCCTCTATAAGCGATATCTTAGGATAAGTGTCTTTTTCTGTGTGACTTATTTCACTTAGAATCATCGTATCTAAATCCACTCATCATGCTGCTAACTAGCCTTATGACATTGATTTCATGGCTGAGTGATATTCCATTGTGCCAAGTACCACCATTTCTTTATCCATTTTTCTCTTTCCTGGGATATTGAAGGTGTACCGAAGTGGAGGTTCTTGGAAACAGAGCAGCCGTAAACTTTAGGGTGCCTGTGTCTTGTTGATTTTTAGTTTTCCCAATTTATACGCCCATGAGTGGAAGTGCCCTATGCTCTCTACGCTGTGTTTATTACTTGTTTCAGGACACACCGTACTCTTCTCCAGAGTGCCTTTTGGCAATTTACATCCCGCCCATCAGCGTAGCAAGGCTCCCATGTCTCCATGGCCTGTCCTGCTTTTCTGGTTTTTACTGTTTGTTCAGCATGGCCCTTTTGACCGAGGGCAAGCGAGACTTCTTTGTAGCGCTGATTTGCCCTTCCGGCTTGCTTGGTTGGCCAAAAAGGGCGTATGCGTTTTTTCCTGAATATATTCAGGAAAAAACGCATACGCCCTTTTTGGCCAAGGGCATCATTGTCAACGTTTTGCCGCTTTTCATGTGCTTTAAAGGCGAGTCGAATCTACCTCCTGAAATCTGTTTCCTGCAAATCTGCCTTGCTTTCAAATCCTCTTCGTTGCCTTCCCTCAATATATTTGTGGACGAGAGTTCTCATTTATAACTCTGCACGTTTGTGAATTGCAGTGCCCCTGAGCTCCATTTGTCTCCTCGCTTTTTTGGGAGCTGGCCGCAAAAGCGCAGGATTGCTTCAGGCCCTATTTTGGTTCTGGGGGGCAGGCTGAGCCTGTGGTTCATTCTTCTTCCTGATGGGAAAATGGAGTGACCTGTGCCTGTCCCAATACCTAGGGCTAGTCTTTCGTTGGTTCCCCGTCTTCCCGTTCATCCTCAGGACAAATTGCAACCTGGACGAAACAGTAGGTTAAAGGTGCTGATTCTCCAAGTAGGGAGATGGTTAGTCAAGCGGCTGGAATGGCGAACCCGAGCACAAGGAGAGGAGAAATGAGGTGCGTTTTGGAAACCTTTCCCGATCTCACGGCATACCATCTTCTGGCTTTCCCATGCATGTTTTGATGTAGGAAGATTCCCTTGTACCTGGAGATTTGAGACCCATGGGGTGTGTTCCCCGCAGTGTTACTTTAAAGTATCTGCGTTTGCTCACCCAACCTCACCAATCCTCTCAGCCCCAAGAGTGTCCAGCCTTATGTCTCATCCAGCTGTGGGTCTAGATATGGTCAATCCAGGTTGCATCACAGACCCTGAACGGATTTTGTAAGAATTTCTCTCTCTTTCACTGTCTTTGTTTTGTGGGTTTTTTAAAGTAATTTATGTTTAGAATCGGGCTTGGCTGCTTTTCCCTGCTGTGTTGATGCCGCTTTACACCCTCTTGATTCACTTGCAGAGAGATATCGATACATAGGTTTTCAGATTCTTACTAGTCAGATATATTCTTGTGTGGTGACTAGGGTGTGTTGAGTCCAGTTCACTGAGCAGGGAGTAGGCCTTGTCTATTACATATTTGGCTTATGGAGCGGTCTCTGAGCTAATTTCAAACCCTTGTTTTATGCATCACCCCACCTCACCTTTCCCGTTAAGCAGCCATAGTGTGTCTTCTAAAGGTGTGACTCTATTCTGTTTTGTAATTCAGTTCAAGTGTAGCGATTTTGACATTCCCTCTATAAGCGATATCTTAGGATAAGTGTCTTTTTCTGTGTGACTTATTTCACTTAGAATCATCGTATCTAAATCCACTCATCATGCTGCTAACTAGCCTTATGACATTGATTTCATGGCTGAGTGATATTCCACTGTGCCAAGTACCACCATTTCTTTATCCATTTTTCTCTTTCCTGGGATATTGAAGGTGTACCGAAGTGGAGGTTCTTGGAAACAGAGCAGCCGTAAACTTTAGGGTGCCTGTGTCTTGTTGATTTTTAGTTTTCCCAATTTATACGCCCTTGAGTGGAAGTGCCCTATGCTCTCTACGCTGTGTTTATTACTTGTTTCAGGACACACCGTACTCTTCTCCAGAGTGCCTGTTGGCAATTTATATCCCGCCCATCAGCGTAGCAAGGCTCCCATGTCTCCATGGCCTGTCCTGCTTTTCTGTTTTTTACACTTTGTTCAGCATGGCCCTTTTGACCGAGGGCAAGCGAGACTTCTTTGTAGCGCTGATTTGCCCTTCCGGCTTGCTTAGTTGGCCAAAAAGGGCGTATGCGTTTTTTCCTGAATATATTCAGGAAAAAACGCATACGCCCTTTTTGGCCAAGGGCATCATTGTCAACGTTTTGCCGCTTTTCATGTGCTTTAAAGGAGAGTCGAATCTACCTCCTGAAATCTGTTTCCTGCAAATCTGCCTTGCTTTCAAATCCTCTTCGTTGCCTTCCCTCAATATATTTGTGGACGAGAGTTCTCATTTATAACTCTGCACGTTTGTGAATTGCAGTGCCCCTGAGCTCCATTTGTCTCCTCGCTTTTTTGGGATCTGGCCGCAAAAGCGCAGGATTGCTTCAGGCCCTATTTTGGTTCTGGGGGGCAGGCTGAGCCTGTGGTTCATTCTTCTTCCTGATGGGAAAATGGAGTGACCTGTGCCTGTCCCAACACCTAGGGCTAGTCTTTCGTTGGTTCCCCGTCTTCCCGTTCATGCTCAGGACAAATTGCAACCTGGACGAAACAGTAGGTTAAAGGTGCTGATGCTCCAAGTAGGGAGATGGTTAGTCAAGCGGCTGGAATGGCGAACCCGAGCACAAGGAGAGGAGAAATGAGGTGCGTTTTAGAAACCTTTCCCGATCTCACGGCATACCATCTTCTGGCTTTCCCATGCATGTTTTGATGTAGGAAGATTCCCTTGTACCTGGAGATTTGAGACCCATGGGGTGTGTTCCCCGCAGTGTTACTTTAAAGTATCTGCGTTTGCTCACCCAACCTCACCAATCCTCTCAGCCCCAAGAGTGTCCAGCCTTATGTCTCATCCAGCTGTGGGTCTAGATATGGTCAATCCAGGTTGCATCATAGACCCTGAACGGATGTTGTAAGAATTTCTCTCACTTTCACTGTCTTTGCTTTGTGGGTTTTTTAAAATAATGTATGTTTAGAATGGGGTTTGGCTGCTTTTCCCTGCTGTGTTTATGCCGCTTTACACCCTCTTGATTCACTTGCAGAGAGATATCGATACATAGGTTTTCAGATTCATACTAGTCAGATATATTCTTGTGCGGTGACTAGGGGGTGTTGAGTCCAGTTCACTGAGCAGGGAGTAGGCCTTGTCTATTACATATTTGGCTTATGGAGCGGTGTGTGAGCTAATTTCAAACCCTTGTTTTATGCATCACCCCACCTCACCTTTCCCGTTAAGCAGCCATAGTGTGTCTTCTAAAGGTGTGACTCTGTTCTGTTTTGTAATTCAGTTCAAGTGTAGCGATTTTGACATTCCCTCTATAAGCGATATCTTAGGATAAGTGTCTTTTTCTGTGTGACTTATTTCACTTAGAATCATCGTACCTAAATCCACTCATCATGCTGCTAACTAGCCTTATGACATTGATTTCATGGCTGAGTGATATTCCATTGTGCCAAGTACCACCATTTCTTTATCCATTTTTCTCTTTCCTGGGATATTGAAGGTGTACCGAAGCGGAGGTTCTTGGAAACAGAGCAGCCGTAAACTTTAGGGTGCCTGTGTCTTGTTGATTTTTAGTTTTCCCAATTTATACGCCCATGAGTGGAAGTGCCCTATGCTCTCTACGCTGTGTTTATTACTTGTTTCAGGACACACCGTACTCTTCTCCAGAGTGCCTGTTGGCAATTTATATCCCGCCCATCAGCGTAGCAAGGCTCCCATGTCTCCATGGCCTGTCCTGCTTTTCTGGTTTTTACTGTTTGTTCAGCATGGCCCTTTTGACCGAGGGCAAGCGAGACTTCTTTGTAGCGCTGATTTGCCCTTCCGGCTTGCTTGGTTGGCCAAAAAGGGCGTATGCGTTTTTTCCTGAATATATTCAGGAAAAAACGCATACGCCCTTTTTGGCCAAGGGCATCATTGTCAACGTTTTGCCGCTTTTCATGTGCTTTAAAGGCGAGTCGAATCTACCTCCTGAAATCTGTTTCCTGCAAATCTGCCTTGCTTTCAAATCCTCTTCGTTGCCTTCCCTCAATATATTTGTGGACGAGAGTTCTCATTTATAACTCTGCACGTTTGTGAATTGCAGTGCCCCTGAGCTCCATTTGTCTCCTCGCTTTTTTGGGAGCTGGCCGCAAAAGCGCAGGATTGCTTCAGGCCCTATTTTGGTTCTGGGGGGCAGGCTGAGCCTGTGGTTCATTCTTCTTCCTGATGGGAAAATGGAGTGACCTATGCCTGTCCCAACACCTAGGGCTCGTCTCTCGTTGGTTCCGCGTCTTCCCGTTCATCCTCAGGACAAATTGCAACCTGTACAATCAGGAGGTTAAAGGTGCTGATTCTCCAAGTAGGGAGATGGTTAGTCAAGCGGCTGGAATGGCGAACCCGAGCACAAGGAGAGGAGAAATGAGGTGCGTTTTAGAAACCTTTCCCGATCTCATGGCATACCATCTTCTGGGTTTCCCATGCATGTTTTGATGTAGGAAGATGCCCTTGTACCTGGAGATTTGAGACCCATGGGGTGTGTTCCCCGCAGTGTTACTTTAAAGTATCTGCGTTTGCTCACCCAACCTCACCAATCCTCTCAGCCCCAAGAGTGTCCAGCCTTCTGTCTCATCCAGCTGTGGGTCTAGATATGGTCAATCCAGGTTGCATCAGAGACCCTGAACGGATTTTGTAAGAATTTCTCTCTCTTTCACTGTCATTGCTTTGTGGGTTTTTTAAAGTAATGTATGTTTAGAATGGGGTTTGGCTGCTTTTCCCTGCTGTGTTGATGCCGCTTTACACCCTCTTGATTCACTTGCAGAGAGATATCGATACATAGGTTTTCAGATTCTTACTAGTCAGATATATTCTTGTGTGGTGACTAGGGTGTGTTGAGTCCAGTTCACTGAGCAGGGAGTAGGCCTTGTCTATTACATATTTGGCTTATGGAGCGGTCTCTGAGCTAATTTCAAACCCTTGTTTTATACATCACCCCACCTCACCTTTCCCGTTAAGCAGCCATAGTGTGTCTTCTAAAGGTGTGACTCTGTTCTGTTTTGTAATTCAGTTCAAGTGTAGCGATTTTGACATTCCCTCTGTAAGCGATATCTTAGGATAAGTGTCTTTTTCTGTGTGACTTATTTCACTTAGAATCATCGTATCTAAATCCACTCATCATGCTGCTAACTAGCCTTATGACATTGATTTCATGCCTGAGTGATATTCCATTGTGCCAAGTACCACCATTTCTTTATCCATTTTTCTCTTTCCTGGGATATTGAAGGTGTACCGAAGTGGAGGTTCTTGGAAACAGAGCAGCCGTAAAATTTAGGGTGCCTGTGTCTTGTTGATTTTTAGTTTTCCCAATTTATACGCCCTTGAGTGGAAGTGCCCTATGCTCTCTACGCTGTGTTTATTACTTGTTTCAGGACACACCGTACTCTTCTCCAGAGTGCCTGTTGGCAATTTATATCCCGCCCATCAGTGTAGCAAGGCTCCCATGTCTCCATGGCCTGTCCTGCTTTTCTGGTTTTTACTGTTTGTTCAGCATGGCCGTTTTGACCGAGGGCAAGCGAGACTTCTTTGTAGCGCTGATTTGCCCTTCCGGCTTGCTTGGTTGGCCAAAAAGGGCGTATGCGTTTTTTCCTGAATATATTCAGGAAAAAACGCATACGCCCTTTTTGGCCAAGGGCATCATTGTCAACGTTTTGCCGCTTTTCATGTGCTTTAAAGGCGAGTCGAATCTACCTCCTGAAATCTGTTTCCTGCAAATCTGCCTTGCTTTCAAATCCTCTTCGTTGCCTTCCCTCAATATATTTGTGGACGAGAGTTCTCATTTATAACTCTGCACGTTTGTGAATTGCAGTGCCCCTGAGCTCCATTTGTCTCCTCGCTTTTTTGGGAGCTGGCCGCAAAAGCGCAGGATTGCTTCAGGCCCTATTTTGGTTCTGGGGGGCAGGCTGAGCCTGTGGTTCATTCTTCTTCCTGATGGGAAAATGGAGTGACCTGTGGCTGTCCCAATACCTAGGGCTAGTCTTTCGTTGGTTCCCCGTCTTCCCGTTCATCCTCAGGACAAATTGCAACCTGGACGAAACAGTAGGTTAAAGGTGCTGATTCTCCAAGTAGGGAGATGGTTAGTCAAGCGGCTGGAATGGCGAACCCGAGCACAAGGAGAGGAGAAATGAGGTGCGTTTTAGAAACCTTTCCCGATCTCACGGCATACCATCTTCTGGCTTTCCCATGCATGTTTTGATGTAGGAAGATTCCCTTGTACCTGGAGATTTGAGACCCATGGGGTGTGTTCCCCGCAGTGTTACTTTAAAGTATCTGCGTTTGCTCACCCAACCTCACCAATCCTCTCAGCCCCAAGAGTGTCCAGCCTTATGTCTCATCCAGCTGTGGGTCTAGATATGGTCAATCCAGGTTGCATCATAGACCCTGAACGGATTTTGTAAGAATTTCTCTCTCTTTCACTGTCTTTGTTTTGTGGGTTTTTTAAAGTAATTTATGTTTAGAATCGGGCTTGGCTGCTTTTCCCTGCTGTGTTGATGCCGCTTTACACCCTCTTGATTCACTTGCAGAGAGATATCGATACATAGGTTTTCAGATTCTTACTAGTCAGATATATTCTTGTGTGGTGACTAGGGTGTGTTGAGTCCAGTTCACTGAGCAGGGAGTAGGCCTTGTCTATTACATATTTGGCTTATGGAGCGGTGTCTGAGCTAATTTCAAACCCTTGTTTTATGCATCACCCCACCTCACCTTTCCCGTTAAGCAGCCATAATGTGTCTTCTAAAGGTGTGACTCTGTTCTGTTTTGTAATTCAGTTCAAGTGTAGCGATTTTGACATTCCCTCTATAAGCGATATCTTAGGATAAGTGTCTTTTTCTGTGTGACTTATTTCACTTAGTATCATCGTATCTAAATCCACTCATCATGCTGCTAACTAGCCTTATGACATTGATTTCATGGCTGAGTGATATTCTATTGTGCCAAGTACCACCATTTTTTTATCCATTTTTCTCTTTCCTGGGATATTGAAGGTGTACCGAAGTGGAGGTTCTTGGAAACAGAGCAGCCGTAAACCTTAGGGTGCCTGTGTCTTGTTGATTTTTAGTTTTCCCAATTTATACGCCCATGAGTGGAAGTGCCCTATGCTCTCTACGCTGTGTTTATTACTTGTTTCAGGACACACCGTACTCTTCTCCAGAGTGCCTGTTGGAAATTTACATCCCGCCCATCAGCATAGCAAGGCTCCCATGTCTCCATGGCCTGTCCTGCTTTTCTGGTTTTTACACTTTGTTCAGCATGGCCCTTTTGACCGAGGGCAAGCGAGACTTCTTTGTAGCGCTGATTTGCCCTTCCGGCTTGCTTGGTTGGCCAAAAAGGGCGTATGCGTTTTTTCCTGAATATATTCAGGAAAAAACGCATACGCCCTTTTTGGCCAAGGGCATCATTGTCAACGTTTTGCCGCTTTTCATGTGCTTTAAAGGCGAGTCGAATCTACCTCCTGAAATCTGTTTCCTGCAAATCTGCCTTGCTTTCAAATCCTCTTCGTTGCCTTCCCTCAATATATTTGTGGACGAGAGTTCTCATTTATAACTCTGCACGTTTGTGAATTGCAGTGCCCCTGAGCTCCATTTGTCTCCTCGCTTTTTTGGGAGCTGGCCGCAAAAGCGCAGGATTGCTTCAGGCCCTATTTTGGTTCTGGGGGGCAGGCTGAGCCTGTGGTTCATTCTTCTTCCTGATGGGAAAATGGAGTGACCTGTGCCTGTCCCAACACCTAGGGCTAGTCTTTCGTTGGTTCCCCGTCTTCCCGTTCATCCTCAGGACAAATTGCAACCTGGACGAAACAGTAGGTTAAAGGTGCTGATTCTCCAAGTAGGGAGATGGTTAGTCAAGCGGCTGGAATGGCGAACCCGAGCACAAGGAGAGGAGAAATGAGGTGCGTTTTAGAAACCTTTCCCGATCTCACGGCATACCATCTTCTGGCTTTCCCATGCATGTTTTGATGTAGGAAGATTCCCTTGTACCTGGAGATTTGAGACCCATGGGGTGTGTTCCCCGCAGTGTTACTTTAAAGTATCTGCGTTTGCTCACCCAACCTCACCAATCCTCTCAGCCCCAAGAGTGTCCAGCCTTATGTCTCATCCAGCTGTGGGTCTAGATATGGTCAATCCAGGTTGCATCATAGACCCTGAACGGATGTTGTAAGAATTTCTCTCACTTTCACTGTCTTTGCTTTGTGGGTTTTTTAAAGTAATGTATGTTTAGAATGGGGTTTGGCTGCTTTTCTCTGCTGTGTTTATGCCGCTTTACACCCTCTTGATTCACTTGCAGAGAGATATCGATACATAGGTTTTCAGATTCATACTAGTCAGATATATTCTTGTGCGGTGACTAGGGGGTGTTGAGTCCAGTTCACTGAGCAGGGAGTAGGCCTTGTCTATTACATATTTGGCTTATGGAGCGGTGTCTGAGCTAATTTCAAACCCTTGTTTTATGCATCACCCCACCTCACCTTTCCGGTTAAGCAGCCATAGCTAAAGGTGTGACTCTGTTCTGTTTTGTAATTCAGTTCAAGTGTAGCGATTTTGACATTCCCTCTATAAGCGATATCTTAGGATAAGTGTCTTTTTCTGTGTGACTTATTTCACTTAGAGTCATCGTACCTAAATCCACTCATCATGCTGCTAACTAGCCTTATGACATTGATTTCATGGCTGAGTGATATTCCATTGTGCCAAGTACCACCATTTCTTTATCCATTTTTCTCTTTCCTGGGATATTGAAGGTGTACCGAAGTGGAGGTTCTTGGAAACAGAGCAGCCGTAAACTTTAGGGTGCCTGTGTCTTGTTGATTTTTAGTTTTCCCAATTTATACGCCCTTGAGTGGAAGTGCCCTATGCTCTCTACGCTGTGTTTATTACTTGTTTCAGGACACACCGTACTCTTCTCCAGAGTGCCTGTTGGCAATTTACATCCCGCCCATCAGCGTAGCAAGGCTCCCATGTCTCCATGGCCTGTCCTGCTTTTCTGGTTTTTACTGTTTGTTCAGCATGGCCCTTTTGGCCGAGGGCAAGCGAGACTTCTTTGTAGCGCTGATTTGCCCTTCCGGCTTGCTTGGTTGGCCAAAAAGGGCGTATGCGTTTTTTCCTGAATATATTCAGGAAAAAACGCATACGCCCTTTTTGGCCAAGGGCATCATTGTCAACGTTTTGCCGCTTTTCATGTGCTTTAAAGGCGAGTCGAATCTACCTCCTGAAATCTGTTTCCTGCAAATCTGCCTTGCTTTCAAATCCTCTTCGTTACCTTCCCTCAATATATTTGTGGACGAGAGTTCTCATTTATAACTCTGCACGTTTGTGAATTGCAGTGCCCCTGAGCTCCATTTGTCTCCTCGCTTTTTTGGGAGCTGGCCGCAAAAGCGCAGGATTGCTTCAGGCCCTATTTTGGTTCTGGGGGGCAGGCTGAGCCTGTGGTTCATTCTTCTTCCTGATGGGAAAATGGAGTGACCTGTGCCTGTCCCAACACCTAGGGCTAGTCTTTCGTTGGTTCCCCGTCTTCCCGTTCATCCTCAGGACAAATTGCAACCTGGACGAAACAGTAGGTTAAAGGTGCTGATTCTCCAAGTAGGGAGATGGTTAGTCAAGCGGCTGGAATGGCGAACCCGAGCACAAGGAGAGGAGAAATGAGGTGCGTTTTAGAAACCTTTCCCGATCTCACGGCATACCATCTTCTGGGTTTCCCATGCATGTTTTGATGTAGGAAGATTCCCTTGTACCTGGAGATTTGAGACCCATGAGGTGGGTACCCCGCGGTATTACTTTAAAGTATCTGCATTTGCTCACCCAACCTCACCAATCCTCTCAGCCGCAAGAGTGTCCAGCCTTATGTCTCATCCAGCTGTGGGTCTAGATATGGTCAATCCAGGTTGCATCAGAGACCCTGAACGGATTTTGTAAGAATTTCTCTCTCTTTCACTGTCTTTGCTTTGTGGGTTTTTTAAAGTAATGTATGTTTAGAATGGGGTTTGGCTGCTTTTCCCTGCTGTGTTTATGCCGCTTTACACCCTCTTGATTCACGTGCAGAGAGATATCGATACATAGGTTTTCAGATTCATACTAGTCAGATATATTCTTGTGCGGTGACTAGGGGGTGTTGAGTCCAGTTCACTGAGCAGGGAGTAGGCCTTGTCTATTACATATTTGGCTTATGGAGCGGTGTCTGAGCTAATTTCAAACCCTTGTTTTATGCATCACCCCACCTCACCTTTCCCGTTAAACAGCCATAGTGTGTCTTCTAAAGGTGTGACTCTGTTCTGTTTTGTAATTCAATTCAAGTGTAGCGATTTTGACATTCCCTCTATAAGCGATATCTTAGGATAAGTGTCTTTTTCTGTGTGACTTATTTCACTTAGAATCATCGTACCTAAATCCACTCATCATGCTGCTAACTAGCCTTATGACATTGATTTCATGGCTGAGTGATATTCCATTGTGCCAAGTACCACCATTTCTTTATCCATTTTTCTCTTTCCTGGGATATTGAAGGTGTACCGAAGTGGAGGTTCTTGGAAACAGAGCAGCCGTAAACTTTAGGGTGCCTGTGTCTTGTTGATTTTTAGTTTTCCCAATTTATACGCCCTTGAGTGGAAGTGCCCTATGCTCTCTACGCTGTGTTTATTACTTGTTTCAGGACACACCGTACTCTTCTCCAGAGTGCCTGTTGGCAATTTACATCCCGCCCATCAGCGTAGCAAGGCTCCCATGTCTCCATGGCCTGTCCTGCTTTTCTGGTTTTTACACTTTGTTCAGCATGGCCCTTTTGACCGAGGGCAAGCGAGACTTCTTTGTAGCGCTGATTTGCCCTTCCGGCTTGCTTGGTTGGCCAAAAAGGGCGTATGCGTTTTTTCCTGAATATATTCAGGAAAAAACGCATACGCCCTTTTTGGCCAAGGGCATCATTGTCAACGTTTTGCCGCTTTTCATGTGCTTTAAAGGCGAGTCGAATCTACCTCCTGAAATCTGTTTCCTGCAAATCTGCCTTGCTTTCAAATCCTCTTCGTTGCCTTCCCTCAATATATTTGTGGACGAGAGTTCTCATTTATAACTCTGCACGTTTGTGAATTGCAGTGCCCCTGAGCTCCATTTGTCTCCTCGCTTTTTTGGGAGCTGGCCCCAAAAGCGCAGGATTGCTTCAGGCCCTATTTTGGTTCTGGGGGGCAGGCTGAGCCTGTGGTTCATTCTTCTTCCTGATGGGAAAATGGAGTGACCTGTGCCTGTCCCAACACCTAGGGCTAGTCTTTCGTTGGTTCCCCGTCTTCCCGTTCATCCTCAGGACAAATTGCAACCTGGACGAAACAGTAGGTTAAAGGTGCTGATTCTCCAAGTAGGGAGATGGTTAGTCAAGCGGCTGGAATGGCGAACCCGAGCACAAGGAGAGGAGAAATGAGGTGCGTTTTAGAAACCTTTCCCGATCTCACGGCATACCATCTTCTGGGTTTCCCATGCATGTTTTGATGTAGGAAGATTCCCTTGTACCTGGAGATTTGAGACCCATGGGGTGGGTACCCCGCGGTATTACTTTAAAGTATCTGCATTTGCTCACCCAACCTCACCAATCCTCTCAGCCCCAAGAGTGTCCAGCCTTATGTCTCATCCAGCTGTGGGTCTAGATATGGTCAATCCAGGTTGCATCAGAGACCCTGAACGGATTTTGTAAGAATTTCTCTCTCTTTCACTGTCTTTGCTGTGTGGGTTTTTTAAAGTAATGTATGTTTAGAATGGGGTTTGGCTGCTTTTCCCTGCTGTGTTTATGCCGCTTTACACCCTCTTGATTCACTTGCAGAGAGATATCGATACATAGGTTTTCAGATTCATACTAGTCAGATATATTCTTGTGCGGTGAGTATGGGGTGTTGAGTCCAGTTCACTGAGCAGGGAGTAGGCCTTGTCGATTACATATTTGGCTTATGGAGCGGTGTCTGAGCTAATTCCAAACCCTTGTTTTATGCATCACCCCACCTCACCTTTCCCGTTAAGCAGCCATAGTGTGTCTTCTAAAGGTGTGACTCTGTTCTGTTTTGTAATTCAGTTCAAGTGTAGCGATTTTGACATTCCCTCTATAAGCGATATCTTAGGATAAGTGTCTTTTTCTGTGTGACTTATTTCACTTAGAGTCATCGTACCTAAATCCACTCATCATGCTGCTAACTAGCCTTATGACATTGATTTCATGGCTGAGTGATATTCCACTGTGCCAAGTACCACCATTTCTTTATCCATTTTTCTCTTTCCTGGGATATTGAAGGTGTACCGAAGTGGAGGTTCTTGGAAACAGAGCAGCCGTAAACTTTAGGGTGCCTGTGTCTTGTTGATTTTTAGTTTTCCCAATTTATACGCCCTTGAGTGGAAGTGCCCTATGCTCTCTACGCTGTGTTTATTATTTGTTTCAGGACACACCGTACTCTTCTCCAGAGTGCCTGTTGGCAATTTACATCCCGCCCATCAGCGTAGCAAGGCTCCCATGTCTCCATGGCCTGTCCTGCTTTTCTGGTTTTTACTGTTTGTTCAGCATGGCCCTTTTGACCGAGGGCAAGCGAGACTTCTTTGTAGCGCTGATTTGCCCTTCCGGCTTGCTTGGTTGGCCAAAAAGGGCGTATGCGTTTTTTCCTGAATATATTCAGGAAAAAACGCATACGCCCTTTTTGGCCAAGGGCATCATTGTCAACGTTTTGCCGCTTTTCATGTGCTTTAAAGGCGAGTCGAATCTACCTCCTGAAATCTGTTTCCTGCAAATCTGCCTTGCTTTCAAATCCTCTTCGTTGCCTTCCCTCAATATATTTGTGGACGAGAGTTCTCATTTATAACTCTGCACGTTTGTGAATTGCAGTGCCCCTGAGCTCCATTTGTCTCCTCGCTTTTTTGGGAGCTGGCCGCAAAAGCGCAGGATTGCTTCAGGCCCTATTTTGGTTCTGGGGGGCAGGCTGAGCCTGTGGTTCATTCTTCTTCCTGATGGGAAAATGGAGTGACCTATGCCTGTCCCAACACCTAGGGCTCGTCTCTCGTTGGTTCCGCGTCTTCCCGTTCATCCTCAGGACAAATTGCAACCTGTACAATCAGGAGGTTAAAGGTGCTGATTCTCCAAGTAGGGAGAGGGTTAGTCAAGCGGCTGGAATGGTGAACCCGAGCACAAGGAGAGGAGAAATGAGGTGCGTTTTAGAAACCTTTCCCGATATCCTGGCATACCATCTTCTGGCATTCCCATGCATGTTTTGATGTAGGAAGATTCCCTTGTACCTGGAGATTTGAGACCCATGGGGTGTGTTCCCCGCAGTGTTACTTTAAAGTATCTGCATTTGCTCACCCAACCTCACCAATCCTCTCAGCCCCAGAGTGTCCAGCCTTATGTCTCATCCAGCTGTGGGTCTAGATATGGTCAATCCAGGTTGCATCATAGACCCTGAACGGATTTTGTAAGAATTTCTCTCTCTTTCACTGTCTTTGCTTTGTGGGTTTTTTAAAGTAATGTATGTTTAGAATGGGGTTTGGCTGCTTTTCCCTGCTGTGTTTATGCCGCTTTACACCCTCTTGATTCACTTGCAGAGAGATATCGATACATAGGTTTTCAGATTCATACTAGTCAGATATATTCTTGTGCGGTGACTAGGGGGTGTTGAGTCCAGTTCACTGAGCAGGGAGTAGGCCTTGTCTATTACATATTTGGCTTATGGAGCGGTGTCTGAGCTAATTCCAAACCCTTGTTTTATGCATCACCCCACCTCACCTTTCCCGTTAAGCAGCCATAGTGTGTCTTCTAAAGGTGTGACTCTGTTCTGTTTTGTAATTCAGTTCAAGTGTAGCGATTTTGACATTCCCTCTATAAGCGATATCTTAGGATAAGTGTCTTTTTCTGTGTGACTTATTTCACTTAGAGTCATCGTACCTAAATCCACTCATCATGCTGCTAACTAGCCTTATGACATTGATTTCATGGCTGAGTGATATTCCATTGTGCCAAGTACCACCATTTCTTTATCCATTTTTCTCTTTCCTGGGATATTGAAGGTGTACCGAAGTGGAGGTTCTTGGAAACAGAGCAGCCGTAAACTTTAGGGTGCCTGTGTCTTGTTGATTTTTAGTTTTCCCAATTTATACGCCCTTGAGTGGAAGTGCCCTATGCTCTCTACGCTGTGTTTATTACTTGTTTCAGGACACACCGTACTCTTCTCCAGAGTGCCTGTTGGCAATTTACATCCCGCCCATCAGCGTAGCAAGGCTCCCATGTCTCCATGGCCTGTCCTGCTTTTCTGGTTTTTACTGTTTGTTCAGCATGGCCCTTTTGACCGAGGGCAAGCGAGACTTCTTTGTAGCGCTGATTTGCCCTTCCGGCTTGCTTGGTTGGCCAAAAAGGGCGTATGCGTTTTTTCCTGAATATATTCAGGAAAAAACGCATACGCCCTTTTTGGCCAAGGGCATCATTGTCAACGTTTTGCCGCTTTTCATGTGCTTTAAAGGCGAGTCGAATCTACCTCCTGAAATCTGTTTCCTGCAAATCTGCCTTGCTTTCAAATCCTCTTCGTTGCCTTCCCTCAATATATTTGTGGACGAGAGTTCTCATTTATAACTCTGCACGTTTGTGAATTGCAGTGCCCCTGAGCTCCATTTGTCTCCTCGCTTTTTTGGGAGCTGGCCGCAAAAGCGCAGGATTGCTTCAGGCCCTATTTTGGTTCTGGGGGGCAGGCTGAGCCTGTGGTTCATTCTTCTTCCTGATGGGAAAATGGAGTGACCTATGCCTGTCCCAACACCTAGGGCTCGTCTCTCGTTGGTTCCGCGTCTTCTCGTTCATCCTCAGGACAAATTGCAACCTGTACAATCAGGAGGTTAAAGGTGCTGATTCTCCAAGTAGGGAGATGGTTAGTCAAGCGGCTGGAATGGCGAACCCGAGCACAAGGAGAGGAGAAATGAGGTGCGTTTTAGAAACCTTTCCCGATCTCATGGCATACCATCTTCTGGGTTTCCCATGCATGTTTTGATGTAGGAAGATTCCCTTGTACCTGGAGATTTGAGACCCATGGGGTGTGTTCCCCGCAGTGTTACTTTAAAGTATCTGCATTTGCTCACCCAACCTCACCAACCCTCTCAGCCCCAAGAATGTCCAGCCTTATGTCTCATCCAGCTGTGGGTCTTGATATGGTCAATCCAGGTTGCATCATAGACCCTGAACGGATTTTGTAAGAATTTCTCTCTCTTTCACTGTCTTTGTTTTGTGGGTTTTTTAAAGTAATTTATGTTTAGAATCGGGCTTGGCTGCTTTTCCCTGCTGTGTTGATGCCGCTTTACACCCTCTTGATTCACTTCCAGAGAGATATCGATACATAGGTTTTCAGATTCTTACTAGTCAGATATATTCTTGTGTGGTGACTAGGGTGTGTTGAGTCCAGTTCACTGAGCAGGGAGTAGGCCTTGTCTATTACATATTTGGCTTATGGAGCGGTGTGTGAGCTAATTTCAAACCCTTGTTTTATGCATCACCCCACCTCACCTTTCCCGTTAAGCAGCCATAGTGTGTCTTCTAAAGGTGTGACTCTGTTCTGTTTTGTAATTCAGTTCAAGTGTAGCGATTTTGACATTCCCTCTATAAGCGATATCTTAGGATAAGTGTCTTTTTCTGTGTGACTTATTTCACTTAGAATCATCGTACTTAAATCCACTCATCATGCTGCTAACTAGCCTTATGACATTGATTTCATGGCTGAGTGATATTCCATTGTGCCAAGTACCACCATTTCTTTATCCATTTTTCTCTTTCCTGGGATATTGAAGGTGTACCGAAGTGGAGGTTCTTGGAAACAGAGCAGCCGTAAACTTTAGGGTGCCTGTGTCTTGTTGATTTTTAGTTTTCCCAATTTATACGCCCTTGAGTGGAAGTGCCCTATGCTCTCTACGCTGTGTTTATTACTTGTTTCAGGACACACCGTACTCTTCTCCAGAGTGCCTGTTGGCAATTTACATCCCGCCCATCAGCGTAGCAAGGCTCCCATGTCTCCATGGCCTGTCCTGCTTTTCTGGTTTTTACACTTTGTTCAGCATGGCCCTTTTGACCGAGGGCAAGCGAGACTTCTTTGTAGCGCTGATTTGCCCTTCCGGCTTGCTTGGTTGGCCAAAAAGGGCGTATGCGTTTTTTCCTGAATATATTCAGGAAAAAACGCATACGCCCTTTTTGGCCAAGGGCATCATTGTCAACGTTTTGCCGCTTTTCATGTGCTTTAAAGGCGAGTCGAATCTACCTCCTGAAATCTGTTTCCTGCAAATCTGCCTTGCTTTCAAATCCTCTTCGTTGCCTTCCCTCAATATATTTGTGGACGAGAGTTCTCATTTATAACTCTGCACGTTTGTGAATTGCAGTGCCCCTGAGCTCCATTTGTCTCCTCGCTTTTTTGGGAGCTGGCCGCAAAAGCGCAGGATTGCTTCAGGCCCTATTTTGGTTCTGGGGGGCAGGCTGAGCCTGTGGTTCATTCTTCTTCCTGATGGGAAAATGGAGTGACCTGTGCCTGTTCCAACACCTAGGGCTAGTCTTTCGTTGGTTCCCCGTCTTCCCGTTCATCCTCAGGACAAATTGCAACCTGGACGAAACAGTAGGTAAAAGGTGCTGATTCTCCAAGTAGGGAGATGGTTAGTCAAGCGGCTGGAATGGTGAACCCGAGCACAAGGAGAGGAGAAATGAGGTGCGTTTTAGAAACCTTTCCCGATCTCACGGCATACCATCTTCTGGGTTTCCCATGCATGTTTTGATGTAGGAAGATTCCCTTGTACCTGGAGATTTGAGACCCATGGGGTGGGTACCCCGCGGTATTATTTTAAAGTATCTGCATTTGCTCACCCAACCTCACCAATCCTCTCAGCCCCAAGAGTGTCCAGCCTTATGTCTCATCCAGCTGTGGGTCTAGATATAGTCAATCCAGGTTGCATCAGAGACCCTGAACGGATTTTGTAAGAATTTCTCTCTCTTTCACTGTCTTTGCTTTGTGGGTTTTTTAAAGTAATGTATGTTTAGAATGGGGTTTGGCTGCTTTTCCCTGCTGTGTTTATGCCGCTTTACACCCTCTTGATTCACTTGCAGAGAGATATCGATACATAGGTTTTCAGATTCATACTAGTCAGATATATTCTTGTGCGGTGACTAGGGGGTGTTGAGTCCAGTTCACTGAGCAGGGAGTAGGCCTTGTCTATTACATATTTGGCTTATGGAGCGGTGTCTGAGCTAATTTCAAACCCTTGTTTTATGCATCACCCCACCTCACCTTTCCCGTTAAGCAGCCATAGTGTGTCTTCTAAAGGTGTGACTCTGTT